>NW_016907998.1:96350-102027 GCF_001483705.2 Eufriesea mexicana
ATACCGAATTAGTAATTCGCAGAATAGAATTTCACTAGTCACTCAGCCATTGAAAATATTTAATCATAGTATTTCTATAGTATTTCTATAAACTTGCTGATTTTAATTAATTAATAATGTGATTCTAATTTGATATCGAACAGGTATCCTCTTATCCTTGTCTTTATTATTATTACGATTTATTTATATTGGTATCGGATATTTGCACGACCTCCGAATTTACAAATGATTCATCAGCTGATTAAATATTTCAAAAGAAAAAATACCGAATTAGTAATTCGCAGAATAGAATTTCACTAGTCACTCAGCCATTGAAAATATTTAATCATAGTATTTCTATAGTATTTCTATAAACTTGCTGATTTTAATTAATTAATAATGTGATTCTAATTTGATATCGAACAGGTATCCTCTTATCCTTGTCTTTATTATTATTACGATTTATTTATATTGGTATCGGATATTTGCACGACCTCCGAATTTACAAATGATTCATCAGCTGATTAAATATTTCAAAAGAAAAAATACCGAATTAGTAATTCGCAGAATAGAATTTCACTAGTCACTCAGCCATGGAAAATATTTTATTATAGTATTTCTATAGTGTAGTGTCGCAGGATTTCCACCTCGTGTATAGGTGACTTTAGTTTGGAAGGTCGCCTAGGGTTCGAGGGCCAGGTCGGCCGGAAAAACCCCGACAATGCGTCAGGCCCTTAGCATGACCATATTTGGTCATGTTGGGGGAGGTTTTTGGGGAAGATATAAAGGAAGGCAAAAGTGGTGAGCGGACAGTTCTTGTATAGAGTCTTTAGGAAGAGTTTTTGGGAAGAGTGATCAGAACAGAGTTGTGTAGAGAGGAGTTATTAGTTAGTTGTTTACTTGTATTTTAACAGGCTAAGTTGTAATTGTGTTGTAGAATCGAGTTGTAGTCGTAGTTGATCTATCTATATTCGTGTGCTTAATCGTCACCACATATTGTCAATCCATTATTATTACCTAATAAATAGTTCTATTATTTACTTACCACCACCCAAGTCTCTACAATAGTATTTCTGTAAACTTGCTGATTTTAATTAATAATTTGATTCTTTACATTTCATCAGCTATTCGATAATATATTGCTTCATTATAATTAAAATTGATAACACCTTTAGCGATTGGTTACTAAGTGTACTCGCACTCAAGTGTAACTCATTTTACATATACACGAGCCACGTAATTTTCAATTAATATGAGAATATTAAAATCGCGAATGAGAATCTTAATTATATATTTTCCGTTTATTTTATTTTCATGCATTACTATGTATAATCACATAAATTACCTCGCTTGGAACATTATACATATACAAAATAAATATTCAATGTCATTAAACTGCTTAAGTATAATCCCGATCGTTCGTGTAATTGCCTAAGCAATTACAGTAAAGCCGTTAAAGCAAATTGAATATTTAACCAAAATTCCTTATTTCGACCTCGAATTCGTGCACCCACCCCTGCACCCCTGCGCCCGTTTCCCTAAATAGCTCAGCTAATTTCGCAATCGCCATGAAATTTCACAGCCGTAACTTCTTTTAACCAGCAGCTGCTCCAACGATGCTCGGTTCACATTATGCCGCGTTATCATCGCGCTATCTCGGAGTACAAGAGATAAGGGTGGTCCGATTTAAAATCACGAGGGTCGTGCGCGCGCAGCCGTTTTAAACTTGCCTTCCACGTAGAGAAAACTTCTCCTACGTTCAAATTATCGCAAAATTACCTTAGTTGAACGTTAGTTACCACGCAGCCGGAGGCTGCTCGATCGGCACAGAATAAAAAGCCGCGCCCCTAATACGCGCCTGTACGCGCTTTACACGTCGCGGATACGCCGCAAGCGGCGAAGCAATTTCCTGTTATAGCGATTTGAGAATGCAGGCTCGAAGATACTGCCGTTTGAAGTATGCCGCTCTCGTTTACAGCTCGAAAATTTCGATACTTCTCGTGAGATGTCGTATTTATCACGTAGCTACGTTAGTATGAAAACGATGCATATGGGAAAGATGTACTTTTGCTCGTAGACGTAGGTACATAAATTTGTTAAATCTTCAGAGAACTCGAGACCATTATGACACTTCTCTTGTCCAAAAAGAAATTGTTTTCTTATTCATTTATTTCGACACTAACGATTGCATTCGAAGAGTCGAGATTACTGTTTTACAAGATTCAGAATGCAACATATTTCTGTAATCCTGTAATTTTATTTTATCCAAACACATGTTCCATATTTCCAAGAAGGATTGATCTTTAATATTCACGTTATATAAGTAGAGCAGTTTAACATTGGAACCACCGATGTATGAGTAGCTACATATATTTTATACAAACGAAGATAATCGTAGTGGCACAAGGACGAATAACTATAAACAATTATGTTCCAATGCGAATGAAAGTAAGCATGAATTTTGTCAAAAGCAGTTTATACGTTCTCAGAAATTGTAAAAATAAAATGACGAAAAGAAGTCATTTTGACCCGTTTGGTGAGTCTAGTGTTATAAATTTAACATACAAAAGACAAATGTACCCCTCTCTTCGGAGAACTACTCGTTAATGTTAATCCATAATCGACCAGTGAAGCAAGAGCACTGAGCCTGTAGCGTAAAAACCTTACCTTCCTTGGTTCCCATGTCACGTAGCACTGTTATGTCTCAAACACCTCTCAACGTTTCTTATCAGCCTCTCATCAGCACCCAACCCTTCCCATTCGAAACACAAATTACCCCGAACAATCGTGCATCCCGTGTTAAATTTATCAGCGAGCAGAAGTTCCGCGGCAACCTAATAGCCGGTGATGGCGAACGTGGCGCACCCTATCCCGCTGGCGGATAAAACTTGCCAGCAGGCGATATATCTCCGACAATTACCGTGGCAACGAGGAGAATCCGACAAGTTTTCTCATAAATCGGTGATATTTTTATACGGCTAACTTTCCACGGAAGCCCGTACGAGACCTATAATATCCGTAAGAGACTGGCAGGAGTGTGTGGTAGCACCGTCTTCTCGTCGATTTACGAGCCACTGCTCTAACACCGCTACTCCTGGACCGGACGTTGTCTCGGTCACTCCTCTTCGTGATTACCCCTGGAACTTGTCCATGCGATCGAGCTTTCAAGAGGTTTAGCAACTTGTCTCGTGCGGATATCTTGTTCCTTGGTGGCCGACGAATCGATATAAAGGTTATCTCGATGACACGGCCTCGTTGAATTTATCGACGGGCGCATCTTGTACCTTTTTCTTCCGCCAACAGTTTTGCCTCCGTTTTCTTCTGGTTTGCCAGGGATAAGAGAAGCGTTCGGGTGGACGTTATTAGGCGGTTGAATTTGCGCGACGTACGAGGGTGGTTATGGATTTTTTCGAGGGAAGAGTCGGCTGAAAGTTGGTCGAATAGAAAGATATTGGGAAAGTTCGCGAGGCACTTGCTTCATGTCGTGTACTTGTATTGTTGGGAAACGTTGAATTATTCTGGATGATTTATCGCGTGAATTATAATTTTTAATATTCGCCTGGCTATTTAAATGATCTAATTTCTCTTTTATTTCTGTTTCAGGTGAGTAGCTTGGTTTTATACATGCTCTGTCAGGTGTTTGGGATTCTCCCACACAGTGGTGAGTGGGAATGAGCATTATGAGTATTTAAATAACGCTTCTTCCGTATCGGAATGATTGTCCTATTTGCATCGATTATTTATATCGAAATGATTGTCCCATTTCAGAAAATAATGTTTTATACCTGCTCTATCGTTAATTTTAGGGTGCAAAGATAATAGCACATAGTAATATATAGTATCAAAATTGAAGACCATTCTTCTCGCTTTTATCTCTTTAATTCGATGCAAATTTATAAATCGGCCAATCCTTCCGATACGGAGAGAGTAAAATTTTGAAGTATGCTCCTAAACATAATCAAATAAAATACTTAAACGAAGCACTAAATAAAAAATTGTACAATAATACATAAGATGATAATAATACAAAGTAAACTATATTAAGTCATAATCTAAAATTCTTTAAATTAAATTTCTTCGTGACGGTAATAAAACGATATACTTAATCGAAGTGAAATTTCCCGATTGGCAACCTAATGGAGGAAACCAAATTAATCGGTGTAAATGTTTGATCGAAAAATTTCACACCCGTGTTTCACACGATTGGACTATTCAACCGGATAAAATAGCGCACAGGGTATAAACGAAGAATGAAAATCCGCGTTGCGATATTTACCAAACGATAGTCGAAGAAGCAAACTATTAAGCCGTTCGCGTTTCACGCGAATGAGCGCACGAGCGTAGAAAAATATTAACACGAGGGAAAAACGAAAGGTTGAAGAAACGCGAGCCGGTATTTACGCTCCGAAAACCACGGGCGCCCGCAAAACATCCAAGAAATAACGTTCAGCCCCTAACACCTCTAACACGCTTTCACAATTCCCTGCTTTACGCGGAGCGGGAAAAACCGGCTCGACAAATTGTCGCTAATCGCGGAGCACGCGATGGTCTAGCAGTGCCGGCTCTCGTCCGTGCCCTTATCGCGAGGGTGCGCGATAATCTCGCCTTAAGTCCGCTCTATCGCTCGGCATCGCGGCGCTGGCCGTGAAGGAAGGAGAGCTGGCGAAAAAGAGAATGAAAGGAAAGAAAAAGGAAAGGAGCGGAAAAAGACGGTGAGATAACACGCTTTATGGATAGTCCGCGCGCGCGAGCAGTCGTTGGTTATTAAAATTCACGGTTAAAACGAAAGTTGGCTGAATCCAAGGCGGCTTAACCCCGACGTGCGGGTTCGCTCCACCCTCGAATGGGGGATGATGGTTTAAAGTTAAGGCGGCACGTGAAAAGGGACTAGAGAGGGCGAGCTGGGGGTGAAAGTAGATCTTGCTGCAGGCGAGCAGAGGGAACGCTGGATGTATCGTGATTTACAGACAAACTTGCTGAGCACAGCAAATCGTCGAGCGTCTGTTCGATATCAATTTTCTATCTATTTGAACCCCCCGCGCTCCTTTTTCGGCTGTTCTCGAGTTCCGTTTCGGAGATGCCGATGTTTTGGCTGGGTGTTCGCTTGTCCTCTGGCTATTGAACGTTGCAGGATGTTCCGTCCCGGAGAGCGTGTTTATAACATAATTTTATTCTAAGGCTTACACTTTTAACAGACCTAACGGTTTACTTTGTATTGTAGAGAATGGTGGGTGTTAAATAATATAAAGCTATTTATTAGACATAAAATATAATATACAATGTGCGGTGACGGTAAAGACTACGAATATGGGTATCTATCAACTAAACTTTTACGACTACAACTAATAATACGATTATAACTAACAACACAATTCTTCACAACTCTCTCTCTAATAATTTTACTACGAACTCTAACATACTACACCGTTAGGGTCTTCTGGCAGCCAGATTCTAATTGCTGTTTTAGTTCAAGTTCCGTGTCCTTTCTATCTTCATTTTCAATGCATTTTCAAACGATTCTTTATTTCCCTCGGGTCACCGGACACGAGGCATTCTTTAGCCATTAATGTTAGAAAGCAGGCAACAGCACTTAGGATTTGGCTGACAATAGGCCTGCAAAGAAAGGGACCAGGCCATGTGCGATGTCGCGACTTTCGGAGCCATAAAGTAACGGGTCCTTCAGGAAGGATCACGAATG
>NW_016907998.1:105033-144924 GCF_001483705.2 Eufriesea mexicana
GTGGCCTAAATTTTGAGCAATGGTAGTTTCTTCTTGCAAATTGATGCATTTTATTTAGCAAACCTAGCATTAGGATAATCTAAGGCTTTTATGCAGAGTGATTTCTTTTCAAAAATTAAAATCTCTTTTATATGAAAACCTGTGCAGAATGGCCTATGACTTTAAGTAAAGAATGTTTCTTCTAAAATATTAACCTGTCTTTTGAACAAGAAACTATAGTATTCTCATTTGTACAACATCCACTAAAATTGATTCACTGTTTGTCCATTTATGGAATGAAGATTAATCTTTAGACAGGAATCCATTTTCTCGTATTCCAGCTTTCTTCCCAGCTTTATTTCCAACGAAATAAAAGTTGAAATGTATCACAGGTATTTGATTCGAACTAATGCACTATGGATGTTTTGCCGAATCTGAATTCACTATCAACCCTTACGTGAGGAATGGTCTATCGTAGTCGAAAATTCGTGGTCGCAGTTTTAACCCTTTGCACTCGACAATTTTTTGATTAAAGAGGTTGAAAAATTTGCTGCTATAAGGCTGATGATATTTTTCTAGCAGTAAGTAATAAATCATATAATAATTAACAGGTAGAATTATTTAATTTCGATACCTCGCACACTGTTCCATTACCTCAAATTTCATATATTAATTAATATCGATCTTGCAAATTTTATGAAATGGTGACTGAAGCTCACCTCTCGAGTGCAAAGAGTTAATCCTTTCGATACCAGTGATATCAGGCTGTATACAAATACAAACCACAGCGGTTCCTCGTTACTTGTACATGTATTTATTTAGAACCTGTACCTTCTTACTATCCTACACGTTGGTCAAAAATTATATTTTATTATTCCCCGACACGATCAACCGATCTCGTATGAAAATCATTCTCAATATTAACCGATCAATCTCCAAAAAAAAACTCAAACTGACACGATATCAAGGAATATACAGACTATACAACTATCATCTTTTGTACTTCTCTGTTACCCAAGCTAAACTTCCGTCTCACATTATATTTAATGTGTTAAACTTGCAATTCTCGTTACACGTTCCAGCTTGTCATCCACGAGAACGAGATCGTTGCTGGACAGGGGGCACGATTTCATCCCGTCGTTGTCAGCCAGTTAACCGTTGCCAGTCAGTTTCGAGTAGATAGCCAATGGATAAAGATCCTCCTACATCGGTGTGCTCGTTCATGGGACGGCTTATTTGTATGGAAATGTCGCGGGATCCATGGCACACGGGAGTAACGCGCCAACAGGCCCCCATAGAAAAGCCTTTCGTCGGAGTTGGTTTAATAGAATCGCGCGAGTTTACTGTCATTACCGGTCCCATCTAGCGGCAATTACCGCGCTAACGATTATTACAGCTGATCCAGCTCGGATACGAGACGTTTATAATCGGATATCCGTTGCGACGACGGAGGCTGGAATGAATATCCAACATACTGTTACATCCTTTAAATAGATTTTTCAGATACGGCTGAAGCTAAGCCGCTGAAAGTTTCGTGAACATGCGTCGAACGCGATTATATCATAGCTGGCAAGTTTATGTTTCATTAGATTTGCAAGAGTCTCGTGGTATCTCCGTTGCTTGGATACATAGCAAATATCTTAAACTTGGAGCCTAGCACTTTACTTCGTATGGTTTCCCAAATATTATTCCTTGGAAAATGATACCAATTACCAGATCACTCCGCGTGGAGGTAGAGGTAACGCATAGAGACCCTTGCCTTCGCAACTTTACAATGAACGCACCACTGGCAACATTCTGTATCAAAGATCAGTGCTGTATAAAATAGTTAATGTCTTCACTAACTTATAACTAACTTATATTTCAACTTTGGTGCGTAGCTCTTAGCTTGGTATCGTTTCCCAAAAATTGTTCTTTGGGAAACGATACCAATTACCAGGTCTCACCACGTGGAGGTGGCTACGCATCGAGGCCCGACATGCGCCCTAGTGGCGCAGCCTGCTGGCGCTACCTGTATCAAAGGTACCCTAATCTAACTTGGAGCGAAAGAAGTTAAAGCGAATCTACTGACACTTTATAAAATTTCGTGTCTTACAAAAGGGACTTCGTTTCGGTGTACTAAACTCTAATACTTTATTTACGCGACACTAAGATATTTCATTTCAACAGACGCGAGCAAAGAAAAACTAAGTTAAAATCGCGACGCGCCCGAACGTGATCGCGATTATTCGAAAGACCGACTAGCCTACGAGACGTACTCTCGTGTACAAGACAACTCCATGCCTCGGCACCCTCCCGATCGAACCTAGCCCACCCAGCCACCGCAGACCCCGCCATGACTTACTCGCGAACGAGAGCGATCGACGAACCAGCGAAACATCCAAAATCAACCCGAGGGTCCCTAGCGAGGCCCCGTAGCCGGTCACGCAGGCCCCTGCCACATGGGGGAGAAATTAATCATCCCATGGGGTCTGACGGCAGACCCGTATGCAGTGTCACGGCTACAGGGCCCATACCTCGGTCGTGCACGCGCTGGTGCCCAGGACGACTAAGGCCGACAGACCCTCGTATTGATTCCAGATGAGTGCCAACCCGCCGACCACCCTAGAACCGATGCATGACAAGGGTGGCAGTGGCGAGGGTGAGTGTCGGAACGAGTCGTTTGGATGACTTACGAAACATGTAGTTATCAAGTACAAGAGAGTACGTCGCGCAGGCTAGTCGATACTTAAGAAGAATCGCGATTATCGCGAGAAAAATTATGTTCTATCTGGTAAACGAGGGGGATAGAGAATTGATATATTTCGCTCCAAATTAGGTAGCTTACCTTTGTACAAATAGCGCGCACATGATACTTAATCTAGGTATCTATCTTACACCTACTTAGGTCTAAACACAAGCACCCCGCTTTGTCCATCCATGTGCATCAAATGAAACCTCGAGAATCTTAAGAAACCTAAAAGCTAAAACAGAATATATTATTGTTAATATAAACCTGAAAAGAAACGGATTAGTAGAAGAAAACGAAAGAATAGACACCATGAAGGTTAACCAAGTGGAAGGAACATCCCACCGATGAGAGAGAAACAAACCAACTTTGAGATATAAATAAACCAACGACGAAATATTCGAATATAACACGAAATATTCGAATTCTCAAGTAAAGAACAAAAGAAAGGAAAAAGTAAAATCTGAAAGAAGAAAAATAATTATTAAGAACCCAACGATGAGACATAAATAACCCAACGATGAGATATAAACAACCCAACGATGAGACATAATCAAACCAACGACGAGACATTCGAATATTATACGAAATATTCGAATTGTCAAATAAAAGTAAATGAAAACGAAAAAATATAATCTGAAAGAAGAAAAATAATTAAAACCTGAAAAATAAAAAATTATTAAAACCTGTAAACAAAAAGAAAATTAATAGCTGAAAACAAAAGGAAAATTATTAGTAAATTGTTTAATGGGGTGGGGTGAGGGTGGGGTGGCCAACCCCAACCTCACTTCGGACCCCCACCCCTCGCGCACTTCGATATTTAGATGTTTCACTTCCGAGATCGAACTAACAAATGAGTTCCGCTGCGTCGCGTCGCCCTTTATATAGCCGCGGATCGGTCAAGCCCCCCACCCCGATTAAAAATTTTCGAACTTTACCGATTCCCTTAATTCTAATTTTTCGGCTGTTATAGTCAATAATTAATAAATTTTTTCACTTTTATTATAAATTTATGTTGTAGACAATTTGTTATTAACAATCATTGTAATAATTTATAAACTTTTATGCAAATTACAAGTACAATTTGACATAAGTACGTTGTAAGCTCAAGTAATAGACAATAATTTATTATTTTTGTCACTTTTATTATAAATTTACGGAGTTAGAAATTTATTATTAATGATATTCGTTTGTTATTAATAATAAATTTGATAATTTATACATTTTTTATAAGCAGTATCTACATTCCAAAACCTAGCAAAATGATCGCAGTCGTGATTTACTTGACAAATCAATACACGCCCGGCTGCCAAACCACACGTTCGAAAATTCCATTACACTTACCCAATAATAAAAGTTTCGCGAAAATCTGGTCCCCGGCCCATTCCAGTCAAAGAAATCCAGCGTTAACACGATCGCCAACTCGCGTGGCCACGGGCATCGCCGGTGAACCGTGCAAATTTCGCGGTACGTTAACTTTCCCGCAAGGAAGCGAGGAATGCCAATTTCCAATCCTCTGTTTAACTTTTCAACTATCCCCAGTACAGCTTCCGGCTACACACGACCTAAGGTTAGGCGTACACGTACTCCGGCCCTGATGTGGGCTAGCCCAGGGACCAGGGGTCGAAAAAGTACGTCGCGAGCGAGCGAGGACAACGGCAGCCGGGATTTCAGTCCCTATAAAAGTTGCACGGGGACACACGGGACACAAGTCGAGTTTTCTTTCTTCGTAGCTGAGCTTTGAACGATGATGAGACCACCGCTCAGCTGAGCAATCATCTAATGTGCTGGGAGTCTTACGTGTCCCAGGGACACGCTATCTCTTCCGTAGTTCGATTTCGTGGACTGCTGAGTACCTAGCCATTTCGATCCAGATCGATTCGAGCTATTGGAGTGTCGACCCGTGGCTCTAATTTCATTTAGTTGCATCGGCGAACGTTGCGTTTGATTCTATTCTAGTCGAGAGAGACGTGGGAGTGTTCCTGGATAGAAATTGGGCACTTTGATGGCATCAAAGGGAGAAATAAAGAGAGATCCGCGAAGGTCGCTAATTTAAGAGCCTAAGTACACCTGGAGGGCTGAAGGAGATACTTGCAGATCTTTTAGGGTGTAGGTTAATACACTTTGAAAGTGGACTTTCTCTTGCTGAGAAAAGCACATTTAAGTATGGAGATAGCGGACATGTTATGGAGAATGGTTGCAGCTTGAGTAAGAAGAGGCTAGTTATAACTAGGTACAGTCACAAATGACCAGGAAAACCAGTTGCTTAGGATCAAAGTATGTTTAGAAGATCTTGGAAGCAACTTTCTTTGGCAAATGGAAAGAGTTTCATCGAGGATAATCATTAGAGTACAAAGTTGTACTCTAATTCGTACATCACTCCTTGCACAAGAATTATTGCACTAGTGAAACAAATTTAATTCCTCCTATAGCCAATCTGAAGGACATTAATTGACAAAAAAACCAAATTCCATGTTTCACACATAAACTTTCACCATAAACCAAATTAGAAAAATATTAAAGAATGTCCACATGAAAGTCGCAAACAAAATGGCCGGTCTTCCGAACGAAATTTTAGCTGCATGCCTAAACAGAGGAGGAAAAAAAAGAGAAAAAAAATGGTAGTAAAGTATTAATACCGCTAATATAATAAAATTACGAGGAATTTTAACAGTGTCTCGTAAAAGGAGCCATAAAAAGTTTCGAATCTCACGAAAGACGATGTACGATAACGCAACGCGAAGCCGGGGGTGGGATGGTCCAGGCGATTCGGATGCATAAAACGCTCATCGCTCTCGGAGCAAAGTGAATGTCCACGCCCGATATTTATGTAGTGTCGTGGCGTGCCATGTTTATGGTTTTTGCGCGGACCGAGGCAGGATGCAAAGGGCGTCGTAAAACAGGAACACGGGACGCTGGTGGAGAATAAACGGCCTATGAGTAGGTAGGCGCATAAATTCGATACGTGCCATCCATATTTTTCTTTCTTTCGCCCCCTCGCCAATGACGAATTGAAAAAGACATTTCGATGATCGAATGAGAGGGGCGGGAAAAAATTTCGAGGGTGGTCCTTAACTCCAGTGCATGCAACTACAGGGTGTCTCTGAAACACAGAGTGATCTCTTTATGGAGGTCTAATCCGGATGGGAAATACGGATTTCTTGTCCTTTTTTTTTTTTTTTTTTGAAGATCCTATAGGACTTTTAGGGTACGGGGTTTGTTGGATGATGGAGGTAGGAAATTAAAATGGAAGGAAATTTTAGGGAGGCATAGTTGAAGATATGTATTTAGTGAAACGAACTTTAAATTATTATCGTCTAATTATTATCATATAGATTTTGTTCACTTGCTTCGAGTTAATTACAAAAAGGTTGCCAGGAGTTCTCTGATTATACCCACGATCTATAAATATTGGGTAGTCATATATTCTTCTTTCACACTCCAATCTTGGTGTACTCGGTTTGCTCACATCGATGAATTCGTAGTAATTTTATTAACCAATTGCTTCATAATAATCCTGTGAGTGGTATGTGCTGATTTATTCGACACCTGCTAAAAGAATATTCCCCTAATTAACTGCTTGATTAACTCTGTCCACATTCTGTATTTTATTTCATATTTTCTTCCCAATATATCAGTCTTATCTTGAAAACACGAGGCTAGAATCACTGACAGTAATGCAATTAATGAGGCGATTTCAAATGCTTCCGAATTACATAATACAAATAATTATCAAAATCGTAGGAAATATTTCACGAAAATTTCAGACTTCGAAATTTCCATACCTTTTTTCCTTCGTTTGTCACTCGTGACAAAATTTTCACCGAGATAAAGAAGTACGCATTTTCAACGTCATACAAATAGGATATTTCATACTTCGTTTCATCCATCCCTTGCGCCACCCTTATGGCCGCCATCTTATTTTGTGCCATTGTGTACATGGCCGTAAATGGGGGTCGATCGGTGACGGGCCGGAAAAGGCGAGCCGTTACTCCGTGGGAAATGTTTAACGAGAGAATTGATAGGGGAGCGCAATATTTTTGACAGTCGGCGAAGATTTACGCGCGCCCCGCAATCTCAGCAATTTGAATTTCCAATATCGCCAAATGGAAGATGGTAATTCAGCGTTTCGAGCGCCGTTGAAGCTAACCGTAGCATTCTCGAGGTACGCTATTTCTATGATTTATTAATGAGATGTACGCTGTATATGCGCCTGTACGGCCGGCTGTTCCGCCTAACTTGACCGCCTGAAATACGACCCTGCACGTTGCGATCGCAACGGGGGTGCAAGCAAAGAAGATGTTTCCGCGAGCATTGTTGCCTTTGAAAACATGCAATTTTTTTTATGATTAGAGCACGTACCGAGGCGTTTATCGCATTGTTTATGGGTAATTTCTCGTGGTTTGTGGGAGCGGAGAATGGAATAATTAAGAACGAATTAGTCTATTATCGAGGGTGTGCTTGAACGAAAGTGGAATAGAGAAATGTACGAAAGTAGAATTTCTTTCCATTCCTCTTTTCTCTCTCTTTTATAGAATAATATACGTAGATATTGTATGTTACATGCATAATTATGTCTTTTATGTTTTATAAGAAATTAAAAATAAAGGCAGGACGAGAGGAGTTAGAAATTAAAAGTGAATTGCCGACCAACGTGAAAATTTATGTAAAAATTGGAATATTTCTATAGCAATTCGAGTTTCCTTTTTAACGTAAAGGTTTAATTAGTCTGTGTTGTTTCACACGACTTCGGGATTGTCTTTCTTACTCCAAACTGTGAAAATTCGATTTTATAAATCATATAAAAATTTGTAAGAAGGGAAATATATTTTCATTTTGATAATTTTGTGAAAAGAAATGGACAAATTGTAGAGATAATGTTTTTAACCGTTTCAAGTTCAGATATCGTTTCAGTCGAATGTGAGGAGCAAGACTTTCGATTTAGGCCAATAGTAGTTAATCCACGTGAAATTTCCTTTTCACGTAGATTGAAATGAACATAGAATCATAAACGAAATTGTTCTGTGTATCAGTTCACTTATACATATAAACGGGTCCCATAAAGCTTCGCGATCAAACCAGCCAATCAAATTTAACGATTAAACAATAAATCTGCGATCGAAAAATCACTGGTAAAATCACTTTTATTTTTTCCAATGTATGAATGCAATATTTCGTATGAGATATATAAACCTTAATATATTACGCGTAACAAACTGCTTTTTGTAGATTAAAATACTCTTGCAGTTTCATTGAGTAAATAGAGATGCACACTATTGTTTTTTAAATCAACATAAATTTAAAAAAATTTACTATAAATGCATATTTGACTTCCTTTGATCTTTAATCAAATTGTCAATTAAAACTATATAATATTATACATAATAACACAATACCTAAAAATAAATTTTTGTTATTATTTATTGTTTATCGTTATTTAATTAAGATAACGTGGTATAAAATAATTCTTAATATGTTTTTTATTAAATTTATATTCGAAAGAAAAACATTTCGTAACGAGAATAAACTTAAGAATATAACGATAATTATTCGCGTTTAAATATATCAATTGTCAGGGTCTGAAAACAATAACACGAGCACAAACGGTATTATCTCACCTGAAAATAATTACGATAATTTATTATATCAACTGGCATATTTTGCAGCGTGACAGATGATAAATTATTGAACAGAGGGCATTCGAGAAGAATAAAATTTCATAAATTCTTAACTGTGAATATCTATTTACCTGTCGTAAATTAATCCAATATTCCGAACTAATTAGTTTTTTTAATATACGTCTCATTATTCTTAATCGGAGGCTATTTATATGAAAAACAATGGTATTGAATCGTCAGTTCTCGTTATACGAGAACGATATGTTGGTTTTGCGCGCGCTGTTCTCATTAATTTAATTAATCGCATGATATTTATCAATTTCACACTTGACACTGCTTTGAAATTGAACGTATTCGCTTCGGTTCTAAATCATTCTTTATGATGACTCGCAATAATGCGTGTTTGTTTATTTCCGAAGAAATTTAATACGATCTATTTTCGTAAAAACATGGTTCGCCACGGAATAACCGACGATATAATAATTTATGAACCATTATTCTCCGTAACGTATCAATGGTCATTTTTATGGCCTTAGATAACTATTAAAAGTTCCTATAAATTTTTCTCATAAATGCTCTTATCATCGAATATTGTCTGTTTTAGCCAATTTTACGTGTGCTTATATCGCGTCGTGATCATGAAGATTTACACCCCCTAAAATGATAAATAAATTCACTGAGCATATTCGAAAATCGCGGCGTGGGTAATTAATAATAACTTTGCAATACAAATCTTTCTTCGCGTAATTTGAAATATTAATTATCGTGCAGTATCCATTGAGATTTTTAATATTTCCTGATATATTCGCAGGTACAATTTTGTAGATATTTTTAGTCGGTTATTTCGTATTAAAACAAGAAGAGCAGATTTAAAATATACTTAATTACTAAAGAGGAGAGGATAGAACCTAAATGAACGAGGCAACAGAAGAAAGAGAGATTCGATTTTATTTTATTTTATTAATTTTGGTCTTGTTTCATTCGTAGGCCAACATATAGTCCGTGTATTAAGTTAGTTAGTAAGAAAGGAAATGTTAATAGAGAGGTTAACGGAATATGAATGGATATAAAATATATAATAAATAAATAAATATATATAAAAATATAAAAATAAATAAATATACATCAGCCGGAAGCAATTCTAAACCTAGCAGGCAGCGATCATAATAATAAAGAGAAAAGTATTAAACGGGTACCAACTTATCACTTCAGCCATCAAGGGTATACAAACGACTCTTAAAGGAAATAGATTAAATTGAAAAATACCGTTGATCTCAGAATAAAACAAGGAAGAAAAATGTTTATTAAACTAAACGACTATAATCATGGGTAATAATATTGCGCACAAGTATGCACGTTAGATTAATTTAGACAGGAATACCAATTAAATTTCACTTAAATATATTTGTGTATTTAAAATATAACGTGACTGTAAATGTAAGATATGATCTAAAAAGTTATGTTACATACTCATACAGAAATACCTTCTGACTAAAATCTAAATTATCAGTTACTATAATAAATCAGTATAAAAGTGCATACGAAATAACTACAAAACATTTTCTTTCCTGGTTATAAATCACCATCGTCCCTTAATTTCACCGTTTATCTCTACCCGAATGAAATTCCAGGTATAATAATCGTTATAAACATCTCCTCGATCACCAAAACCAAAGATACCAAAGGCGTTTAAATCTTCGCCGATCAAATAACACAGTCACGTTTTGAACATTTCCCAAATAACGTAGAAGCATTCGTATACAAACGAAGTATACATCCCATTCGTCAAACACATCCGTTTGCTTTATAGATAGACCGTTACACGATGGAACATACTCGCCCGCAAACGTTCGCTCCGTTACCAAGCCCGTTTCTCATTGCGGACATTTTTATTGTTTCCAATCGATCAGACCGATAATCCACGGACGATTCACTGGAACGATGCTATCCTGCGCGATCTTGCCTTACCTGGCAGCCTACTCAGCCTTGGCGATCCTAGATCTCCGCTCAAGATAGATCCTTCGCGTATTTCCCGATCTTCCGTGGAATTATCGCGCCCCTGGTCACGATGTAACGATAATTTATAATTGCCTAGGTGCATAACGTGATGGATCGTGACACACTGTATTTTGTAATACGGAATAATCATGTTTGCCGTTTAAGTTTAGTCGCTGCAGCCGATGGAAGCGAGATAGAGAGACAACGTTCGTTCGAGTGGAAAAAATTCTAAGAATATCGTAAAAGATTCTGTTAAATTGTACATTCGAAATGTATGATTGTACAGAAATGCTTGTTTTAGAGATGTAGTAGGAATTTGAGAAATTTGTTTTGGAAGCATTCTTATTGCGAATGTGAGGATTCGAATCGAGGAATAAGGATAACACGAACTGTTCATTTGTCAGACTGAAAGGATGGAGTAGAAAAAATATTTCAAATTTAAGAACCAGGTACTTTGGTACTAAAATCTTAACAAATTCAAAGAGTGGAGTTAATTGGTGGACTTTTGACCGCGTGTAACTCGTATAATATAGGATATTTGATCATTTCTGTGATTAAAACGGAGATTGGTTTTATTGGAATTCGTGAATGAAAATATTGGAAAGCTAGCCTTTTAGTTATTTATTTGTTGCTGTTGCAGTTATGAAACTGCTGATGCTCGTATAAATAAATAGTCTTACGAAAAATTGACTGTAATCTATGGCAACGATAGGAGATAGAATCGGTAACTACACGTGTTGCGTTTTGTTAAGAGAATTCAAAATTCTCTTTTGTGGTATGTATGAATAAACCAATAAGCTTGTAATTGCCATAAAATATTCCACAGTGATCCATACTGTTTAATTATTTCGTTAGTTCAAAATGCACACCTCTCACATTTCTTGCATGCATTACCCTCTGACATTTCACAGAATGAACCGAGTCGACAAAACGGACCCAATCAATCCTCTCATTCCACCTAACTCGCTCATTAAGGTACATTGAAACTCAGTGGCACAAAATCGACAAGTTCGTTCAGATGTGCGAGCATCTACCTATGCACCACTTAAAATGGCACGCAAAGATAATGTGCGCTAAATGTCAGAATCCCTCCTTGAAAGCTGCTTACACGCGATGAATCGAATGTGGCCCGCAATCGGCTTATGGGTCGCGCGTAAAGAGGCCCCCATTCGGGGCCCATGGATTTGTAACAAGACATCGTCCGTGCCGCGTGATTGGTTCCACTTGCTGCGGGAACTTTCCACGCGCCCCCTATCCGGAAGAACGAACGCACTGCTCGCGCCTAAATGGCAGCCATGCTCCGCTGGGAAATCAGCTATTCGATGGAGCGAGTCTCTCGTACGCCGTCGCTAATTCTATTTCTACCTATTTGCTTGGCCCATCCTACACGATTGCGAATTCTCTGCCTGCCGCGCGGAGATCTACTCGGTATCGTCTTTTGATTTCCGGATGCTGCGCGTTCTCGAGCCTCTCGTTTGCTGGTTATTCCGTTTTCTTCAGACATCTGACAGAAGCTGGGCTTGCTTTGATAGCGAGTAGAGTAGGAAGGGTTAATAGAAGGAAGAAGGTGATTGCTAGGCATTTACGTTTGCATATGACGGTTTTGATTTATGTAATGGACTAGCTTGTATTGTATGGTTGCAGAAAATTTTGTTGGAGGTTTGGGTAAAGAATTTTAGTCTTTCTTTTTTGAGTGAATCGGGATTTTTGATTGTTTGATGGGTTGAAGTGGTTTCTGTTGGTGAAGTGTGGGAAGCTGATATGGTCTTTTGGGTGCTTTGATTCAGTGACTAATAATTGTTTGGGAATAATTTCATTTGTGAATTTCGAAAGCTTCATAGCTTTTAAGGTAGGTCTAATAGTCAAGAGTGGAACAGATGATTTCTCTCTTTATTTTATCCTCTTATTGCTGTTTTGTATCTAAAATCGTTTTGCTTCATACGACGTATCTCTCGTGGCGAAGTGTGTTAGGTCTTGTATTAGTCTTTAAATAAAAAATTGAATGTTCATTATTATAAATATAGCGAGCTTTCGATATGGAAATACAATAAGACACGACAGGATTAATTTCCTCAGATTTTTTTAATTGAAACTACTCGAAGATAATAGATTCTTTTAATTACTAAAGGAGTTATTGTGTCGATGACGAGCCACTCCGTTGTTCCTGAAGGAATCAGTGGATCGATTTAATTCCATTCATTCTCGGAGCGTGTTCTTCGGAGGAGTTCCTTCGGGTTCGTTTGATTCGCGAGATTCAACGAAAATGAATTAATTAATGTAATCGCTCGAGCGGTGAATTATTGTTACGATGGAGGAAAGAATCAGAAAGCTTCAAAGTTAATAATTGTCACTAGTTACTTTATTAATACACGCGTAACTTGTGTGAATAAAATTAAAATAATACCTTTTTGATTGAACGTTTTAAAAAATTGTTATATTTCTATGCAGAATAATTTCATTTATCCATAAATAATTTTCGAACATGTTCATGTAAATGAATTTTGTGTAAAATCTTGCTAGTGATAGGTTTTATTTCTTTATTTAGCCTATTTCGTATCTTCTAGAAACTGCTGTTAGGACAATAAATAGTTTAAATAATTCAATTAACTTAAATGAATGAGTAATCAAAATTACAGTGAGCTCAAATAGTTAGGAAAATTTTTTAATTAAAAGTCTGAAACAAAATACTTCGATATGATGGTATGTTAGTATGTTAATGTTCTCGGTATCCTTTTAGAGAGATAAAATTTTACAATATCCCTGCAACAAAAAATTCACGGTAGATGAAGAGTAATTATGCAACCTTTGCTCCGTAAATGAAAATGCGTCCAAGGTGTAAGAGTCACTTTGCTCTCTTAAACGAAATAATCTTTTGCTTCTGTAATAAAAGTTTTTTAACCGAGTCAAAGATGCGCAAAGTATTGCTACATAGAGTGTTTCCAAGCTCGAGGCACAGAAACTTAAGCAGTCGGTAGAAAGGAGGTATAAAAGCGTCCTGATAAGTATAACCTTTCGTAAAAGGTTGCTTGGAAATATCGTGGCCACTTCCTGGCTCGATCTCAGTACCATTAAGAGTGCAAATAAAAACGTAAAGGGAGCTTATTTTTCTTTCAATCTATAATTTGTCGTTTTCCGAATAAGATTAGTATATGTCATTCATTTTATACAGTAAATATCATTTACAATAAAGAAATAATTAATGAACATTAATTATGATAAAATATTAATAAATTTGTCTGACCTTTAAGGTCTTTAAATACGTTAATTTTGTTTTTAGTATAATTTTAACATTCATTAAATATAATTAACATTATTTAATCGTATAATATATATTAAACTGATAATAATAATGTGAAAAATGTATAACATATATCCAATGTTTGTAATTTTTATTTTATAATGGAAAAGAATTAAATACGAATTAAAGAAATTTTGTTAAATATTTATAAGTAAAAAGCAGTCGAGAATACATTAATACACGAGACTTTAAAATATCAAATAATTGAATGTGATTTAAAAAATTTTATTTAATTTCGTATCGATAATTTCATTTATTAATATGCCTTAACATGGAATGAAAAGCGCCATATCGTACAAAACCAAAATACACAACGCACTGTAACATTACTCCCCTCTTTACTCTGAAATTTTTATTTCAAAAATCTCCATGATCCTCATAATTACGCAAATATCACCCTGCAATGACTCTCACGAGGCACAATTTCCTCGTTACTTATTCTTGAAAATAACACGCGTCAAACCGCTTCCTCGACCAATACAAACATGCACCTAATTTACTTTCTACCATAATCATCTCCCTTGAACCTCGACACACATCGCATAAGAACCAGCTCGAGCATTTCCCCCCTTAACTTCCCTCCCGACACAGAACGAAGCAAACAGACAACAAAGAAAACGTAGAACAGAAAAACCAACACGATCCACGCAGGAACACACGTTTCACCGAAGAAAAAAGGATCCTCGAGCACACGCATCGACGGTATCTCCCAATCACGCCACTCGCGTAATCGTTAATTCGATTTTCAGCCGTGTACTCGTCTGTTCCCCGACATCGATGCCTTCTTCCTACCCTTTGATCCTCTTCCACTCGTGGATGTAGTCCTTCCTCCTTCAAACCCTGTTCTTCACTCTACTCTCCCCCGTTTCCGATCTCTCTTAGGCCACGACCGCTAGTGGCGCCATGCTTCCAAACGCGGGCTGCTCGAACGAGCAAGAAACTTACTTCCAGAAGGATTCTTCGGTCCCCATCCCAGACGACTTCGATTCCTTCTTTCCCTTTTCGTCTTCCATGCCTTTCGTCTCTCTTCATGCCGCTTCGTCCGTTTTCATTAGACTCTATTCTATTCCAGCGAGCCTGTTCCTCGGCCCAGCCATAAAACCACTTTCCTCAGAGATTATTGACATATCGGCCGACGGAAATTGAGGTGTCGGACGCAGCAAACGATCCGTTAGGTTACGTTGGTATCGCGAGGCTCGCGTGCCAACCCCCGTGTATTATTTTCACCACGAAATATTGACCGGCGATCGTTCATCCTTCGACGACAGCTCCTCTATCTTTCGGACGCGGCTCGTCGCCCGTTTACGATTTTTCATTCGCGCGATAACTTGGCCCTACTGCTCCACCTACTCCGTCCTGCTGGCATAATGGATTGGCCAGTTTTAGACGTTAAATCGTGGAAAAAATATCGACACAGGGCGAAAGCTGGGAAGCCCGCGTGTGCTCAGCTGTCCCTGCTTGATTAATACGCCGATTGCCTCGTTGGGAGTCACCTCTTCATTGCGTTGGTAGGGACTCCGCTTGATGGAGGATTTCGTTCTTTCGGACTCTTTCTGGACTCGGTCAGAAAGAGAGGGAGGATGACTGGGGTAGTTGTCACATTTTTTTTTCGTTAATTATGTCCCTTTTGCGTGTTATTAGGTGCCTAGGTCTCTGGTTAGGCGTCTAGTAGTCACGCAGATGTAACTGTCAGGTGTTGTTAAATATTGTAGGGTAGACGAAGGATAGAAAGGCAAAATACACTCACAGAGTCTCTGATTGATAGTGAATAATATAATTGGGTAACAACGGTTCAGCTTCCGCTATTCTAACTGACTCTTATATTATTCGTCTATCTTTATTGTTCGCTGTTTGTCAACTGACAAATCATAACACGGTCTGACAATACACTTATTCACTACGCAGTCTCTTCTATAATTATCTCTCTTAAGCGTTGAAATATCCTACGATATAACTGTGTTTTTATTATTCATTTTATTTTAAAAAATCTTGCTCTAATTAGTAAACTGGTCTATTAGAAGATACTTGGGTTCGAATTTTCTAATTAGAAGCTAAAATCGTAGCAGGAGAGTAATATGTACTTGCGTTCTACGTTGCGTTGGAAGTAACTGGTTTCTTAACGAGCTGAAATATATGTCCTGTAATATAATAATACTGCCTTTATACGCATACCTTCGGAATCTGCTTTGGAATAGATTAGAGGAGATGGAAATAAATTTCAGAGAAGATCTGAATAAAGTATATTCCCAAATCCTAGTCATTTCTTCCGAAAGTATCTTATACGTATGCCTGCTGGAAACTAGCATTCCATTAAAAAAAAATGAAGGGATCCCCATTTCGTCCTTTTGGGGATTGAATACCGATATCCTACTTACCATGTAAAAGATTCCACTGAGCCCCAACGTATGAAAAACTCGCCCATTTCTTTAATAGTCTGCAGGATAGTAGCCTTGGAAATATTAAACGAATCCTGCGAAATATGTTTTCCTTGGATAAACTAAAAATATTGCACGTGGTATCAGATACAATCTGATAGACGATTACCGATGTTCCGTCTGCAGAATTTCATCGAATATATTATCGCTAATTAACCACTTCGGCTACGATATCGCGTGAGACTTGTAGCAAGGAAATCGGGTCAAACATAAACATCACGGGTGAGAGGGCGTGGTTTGTAGATAGGTCCCAACATAAACATCGAGCTCGTGGTTAATTTTCGCCCGTGTCTTCCTGTCTCATTGTCAGTTACGTGCTACTCCTCGCAGCGTTCGCACGAAGTGGCTCTACGTGTGACCAATCTTGTTATTGACTATGGCACGCACCATCGGAACCAAAATGGTAGGCAAGTGGTTAACATGCTTATTTTTAACAATTGTATCGAACACTGCATCTGAGACGACACGTCTCATGTCGGTCGGAGATCCCTTTCGTGGGCTAAGGATCCGTGGCTCATTGTCAATGGAGCAGCGGCTCAGGAGACTCTGACTGAAGAGGAGAGAGAGAGAGCAGCGCGTAGACAATTAATTATGTCACGACTGTAACTAATCCTGTGAGACAATAGTGGAGTCGTACCTTTGCGTCTTTGATAACAATGCATATTGAATTGGAAGCGGCTGCGATGCTGTGCCATTGGCGTAGTTCCACAGCCGTTCGGGAACCGGTGCGGGAACAATGCTGTGCCAGCCGCAGGTCACGAGGGTCTCGCCACCGAGAGTTTCCTCGATTTCCTTGTTTTGCGAGGCTTCCCCGTGAGTGTACTCACAGGTCTTCGGCTGTTCCGAATTACATCAGCAGGATGCATCGGGCCATGGCATACCGGTGACCCTAGTCTTCGCCGCGGATCCTGGCGGACACGTACAATCGGCCATAATGCCTCTGAAATTTACACGCGTTTCATATCGCCATGTGATCGTCTCCCTGCTGTTTCGATTCGACACGGTGTTCTGGGCAATGGAAATAAAATGTCAGTGGATTGTAGCGTGGTAGTCATGGCGTTGCTATGACGATGTTAGGGTCGTGTCACTATTATCATGTCGGGGTACTGTTGTCGTGATAATAGTTGTTGCGTTACTCGGATGATATTGTAGTGATAGCTATAGTGTTATTATACTGTGATTATGGTATTTCTATGATGAGATTTGGGTGATGTAGTTATGATGATAGTTGTAGTGTTACTATCACGAGGTTAGGATCGTGTCACTGTTGTAATGTTAGGGTGCTGCTGCTATGACGATAACTGTTGCGTTACGAGGATGATATTAGGCGGTTACTATAATGTTATTATAGTGATATTGGAGTGGTGTTGCGCTGATACTTGTAGCTTTACTGTGATGAGGTTAGAGTAATTTTTCTATGACGTTAAGGCGAAGCTGCAGTGCTGGTATCATACTGTTTATTGATTATCCTTATCACTGTTTATCCTTCTGAGTCTTTCTGTAGAGATGTAATAGTTTAATTAAATAGCTGTTACGTAGGCAGAATCGATGCAACATATATGTATGCGTCAGTAACAGCTAATAGGTTAGGATACGTGAATCAGTTTGGTGTGTTCGACTTGTTGCTTATGGATTAGATCTACTCGAATTCCTGTTCCATGAGTGATAAGAGCAGCAAAGAGGTTTTACTATTATAGAAAAGAAAAAATCATGATGAGCTTTTACCGATGAACCATGGAATGGTAAAGTGTCTTGGTTCTGTAGAATAACTTATAGAGAATTGTGTATAGGATAATATTTAATTATCGAAAACAAAGTTAAATTTAGCGTTATCTTAGTTTTGTCAATTGTTTTGATTTCATTCCTTAGTTTACTACGTTTGAAAATGTTAATATTAAGTTCTGTACGTTAATTAGAAATCACATCGTTAATAGCTTCAGCTTTTACGAGAAAGGATTCATTAATTACAATACTTCATCCATAAATGATCTAACTATAGAAAAAGATGCTCTAAGAGAGTTACTCGATCTGTCTTATTATAAAAGTGTAGTATCTGTATTAATTTATTCGCATTTCTCTTTTCCTTTCTCTTACTTTATCTAAACTAGGATTTGTACTTCTTCATTTAACCAACCAGGCAGCTGACATATGGGACAACGTGTTAGCCGTTGAAGCTTTCTTTGCAGTCGAATTATTATATAGTACGTTTCACCCTTTCTTCCCTTTTATTTCATCATCGAAGTCCAGTTCTTGGGTCTCTCGAGTTAATCTGTAAGGGGAAATGAAACTGGACTATACGGTCTACTGGATCAGGATTCCAATTCGGGTTCATTTGCCGGACGACTGAGTTACCGCTCTAACCAATTGAGCTATCCAAGTCGTTAACAGATTCCTTCCTTCTAAGCCTAACGTAAAACAAGGGGTAAATTTGTCCTTTTGCGCGTTATGTAAAAGAACAGGGGGTGAAATGGATTCAAATGATGGTTAGAAAGCTTCCCAATACTTAAATGACCACAGTCCAAGAATAATTTCAGATTTAATTTCATACATATGTCAAGGGTTAAGGTTAGGTGAGGTAACCTTAAGGGTTAAAGGTCGAGGTTATTAGAATTTTTTATTAGAATCTTTGTTCAATTATGAAATTTAATACGAGATTAATTTCTTATATTCAATTCATTTTGATAATATCATACAGCAGATTTTCCTTTAATTTATTTTTAGTCAAGTCACGTAGGAAAGATCGCCATGTTAGACTTATGTCTCCCTTTTCCAATATTTATAAATTATTTACACGTTCTCGTTTCGGAAAATATTTTAACAGAGAAAAAATAAGATCAGTTACTCGCAATCAAGGCACGAAGCTATTTACTAAGTGCCGTTCAGAGAATTAATAGCATTGCAAACCCAGTTTCGAGAAAATCGAGTGATTTGCGAGATCGGCATGGAAAAGTCACGGTGAAGAATTCCGAGCAGATGCAAGCCTAAAATTATTTATCATGCGTCAGAAGATCCGTGTCGGATGGATCACCATTCCTAATTACAGAAGACGCGATCTTCCTTTCTTCGCAATATCCACAAATTTCCGCCGCAAGCTAATTTCCAGCATAAAACACCGTGATAAAAGACTCGCGAGATTAATACCACTTGCGATCGAGACACAAAGCTATTTATTATATACGGACCAGCGAACTGGCGTACGGAAAATTCGATGAAGGATGCGCATTCATTCCGTAATCCGACGTACGATGCGCGTACGCTGCCGCGTTATTACGTTGGCTAGAGGCGAGATTCTTGCGAGATTGAACGTATAAAGCTAATTAACCGACTATAGCACAACGGGTAATCTGCCTGCTGCTTTTGCGCTAGAGCTACTTCGGCGGACGTACGAATCGGGCAACGAAAATAAAATGAGATCCGCGAGGGAGCGCGGCGAATAGAAATACAATGGCGGACTGTATTTCACCGCTTCCGCGAATATGTTGACGTTTATGAGCTCGAAAATAATCATTGCCAAGCGTGTGTAGCTAACGATAAAATGGTGGATAGCTTAGTTCGCCTTAGAGATTGTGTCCACGATTGCGAGTTTCCATTTCCTTTTTATCAACCTGATATTAACACGTCGACTGCCACGCGCATTTTACGTGGTTTGCCCATGGCGCCAACCATGAATATTTTATCATGCGATGCATATTATGTTGAAATATTATTTACAACAGATAAGGTGAGTTGTATAATCGCGTTTAATGTATTTTTCGTGATGGGGGTCACCGGTGACCCCCGCGGCGCTGTAGACCATTTTTGCCATTATCAATCGTTTAAAAAGCAACTGGAAAAAATATTTCAATTCCCGATTTTAGGATGAAGTTAGCGATGTATTTAGTGAAATGTTCCGATGACGAAGATTGCATTTCATCGAGCAATTACGTAGAGAAAAAACGTCGTCACGAATTTAAAAAGAAACCTGGAAGTGTGCGAAATGTATGGTGATTTTGCAAAGTGTGCTATGAAAATAATTCAAATCAGCTAGGAAGAATGAGAGCAAAGAATTGCACTGAAAAAGTGGCGACATATTGTGTCGACTGTTTTGGTTCACCTTTTCTTTGTATAAATAAAATTATTTTTGCGTGTTCTGTATGGCATTAATTTCTCCGAACCATTATAGTAACAATGGTACTATTTAAAAATTTATCGGTATCGATATTTACTCTAATTATGTATTTTTACTAGTGGTCGCGTCGCCGGTCACCGCTGGCCCCCGTGGCAGTCAACGTGTTAATTTGGGTACAAATACGTAATTGTACCCAATTAAATTACGATTCTAATAGATGTGTAATTGTTATTATTTCGAATGATAAATTTATGGTTATTCGTGATAAATAAGTTGAATGTATTATAGAATGGTCAATTGATTGGAATTTAATTACAGAAATAAAATGAAATTAATTTCAATTCGAATTGGAGAAGATATTTTATATCACGGGTTAAAATTTGGAAAAATAACTAGTACAGTCAGAAAAACCAAAAGATGTACTTACATACGTGATAATCTGGAAACCTGTTAAGCAAAATGCAACGTCGAGCTATTCTCTTCTTTGCGTATGCATAATGTGCCCAAATTTCAAGTTTCAAAAATCGAAATTAACTCCCGCGCCGTGTAAAGCCATTCAATATGCGTTTATCGGAAAGTTAGTCGATGGTGTCGGAAGATAAGAGCGTGAACTAATGACCTTACACGCGAACTGCCACTGTACTAAACGTTGCGCGAAGGAAGGCAAATACAACGTTAAAGGAAGGTGAAATCCAGAAAAAATATCGTTGTTCCATTTTACAAATTTTTGACATTCGTTCCTCAAAGTATACTCCAATCCTAATTTATTATAGGAATTTTAGGATGCAGGAATTTCAATGGCCATTTTCCTGGTTAAATTCCTACCTAAAATCCCTCGATCCTGCTTCTTAGTTATTACTAAACTTACCCACCATCGTCCAATTCTCTGAAACCACATACGCTTTCACCTTACACCCTCCCTGGCCACGAAGTCCGCAGGATATTATACAAAAAGGAACAATTTCTCCGAGCCTTGCCGAAATTCAAACTCACCGATCCAATTCCAACGCTTGCCAATTATTTTGGCAAGATTAGAACCGCGTATCAAATAAATTTACATGGACAGTCTCATCCTCGTCCTTCATACCGGTATCATCGCGACAAACAGGAATCAAATGAAATCATCGATCTTCTTCAATCCCGGTTTCATCCATCGAAATTATAGAAGAAAGAGAAAAGTGGAAATGAGGCATTAAATAAATCACGTCGGTGTTTACAATGTTCCTAGAATCACAGTTCCACGTGCCATCCACGTACGATCGACGCGTAACTCTGAGCAGCTTGGAAATATTTTCAGGACAAATATCGAGCGATATCAAGCCGGGGTCCTTCGTCTGTTTGTCGATGGATATCATCGAGATCGAGCCATTGAAGTGGCGAACACGATGAGTCACGTTAGCATACAACCGCAGTGCCGTGTTCTCCATTAGATAGTACATTGTTGTTTTAGGCGCGACCCGAATTAAGGCTAACACGGCCGTGCGTGACTCACTCGGCGAATAGGTAACAGGAGTTTACTTCGATGGGAAATATATTATCGTTCGCCATGAGGGGGCACCGGCTAAGCGCCACGAACATAAGGTATCTCCATGTTTCTCCATTTAGCACCTGGAAACACACCGCCGCTCGATTCACCAGAGCTACCGCGCTGCGCGCCCCCTATCTAGCCTCGTGTATAGGCTTTGGCTATTTGCTCGAGCGAAATCAGCACGTTGTTGAACTTTCCTCCCTTCGTTCGAATTTCGTTGCGTGATATAAATTGGGATCGAATAGGCTTGTTCTTAAGCAGGATTTTTGGCGAAATTTAGCGGAGTTGCGTGGTAATTAGGAAGTAATAATTTTCATTTTTAGAGTGCAGTGGTTGTATAAATTACCACAGGTATAAAGTCAGTATTAGTTTCTTTAAAAGCAGTTATATAATTTTGAAAAACTGCAAAAATGAAATGTCTGTTGCTAATTAATTTAACCCTCTGGTAGATCTAGTGTTAAAATATTATTTTACGAATATTTGTATTTATAACTGAGCCTCGTGTAAAGAGAGGTTACTCATTGTATTTAAAATATATATGATTATATTTTTATAAATGCAAATAATAATGTATTATAATTCTTTTGTAATGCTAGTTGCATTTATAAATACTTAATTTTATCGCATATTGGATTAAAAAATAAATAATATCCGACACCGTTGGTTTCAACGTCTATTTAAATTGAAATACACGGTTCAGAATTATTTTAATAACGTGGACGATAAATCGGTAGATTTATTTTGAAAAATGACGTGACGTGACGGATTGATAAAATGTCACAGTGTGTGTTTCGACTTCGCAAATAATTGTCAATAATTTTACTGGTTATATAGTGCGTATATGTCTGACAAATGATCTCCACTGGTTCTGTGAGATGCAACAGGGAGTTCATAAGCTGATCCTTGCAGACGGTCCTCACAGTAAACTTCGTGGGTTATGAGTATTGCATTGGAGGTTTATGGTACGTCAATTGCCATCGGGGACGAAGGAACACAGAACTAGAAACTCATTTGGTCAGCAGAATCGTGAAAGTTCTGTAAGAGTAAAGAAACTTTTAAGATCTTCATTTGGCTGAAAAATTGATCAAGCGATGAATCACGAAGTGTCCTGCTAAATACACGACAGAAATGGCACTATTCTTCGATATTGCCTTGTAAATTTAATTGTATAGGATTGTATCAGTAGCTTTCATTTTCGTAGAAACTAATAGAAGAAAATCGTATTTGTAGCAAGTTGTGACACTTGCACTTGTTCGATATTATGGTATGGAAGCTGTAGCTACTAATTCAAATAATGATTAAATTATTTCATTTTCTTTTTGTTAGAAGTTTCGATAGGTAAAGATTTATTTTTCTTAGACTACTTGTTATATTCTAGAAAATCGAGTTATAATTTTCATAGCTGCAATATTAAATTTGTTAATAATGGAAATAAACATTTTCAAAGTTCAATTACAATTTTTAGAAATTTTTGGAAATTCTAAAAATGTTTATAGTCATACATGTGCTCCAGTATAAATTGGAACGAAGTGCACAGATACTCGGAACACATATCGAGCTTAATGGGATTAAATTTCAAAGCTAGTTGTCTTCATATAAAAGCAAACCAAATGGGAAAAGAATTCAATAAATTGCCCCTAACTATTGTATTATACTTCCGTCTTCATAACTCTGTTTCTCTTTTCAAGGAAACTTCCAGTTATACTCGTTTATTACAACCGTGCCCAGTTACAGCGGGAAAGTCTCAGTATTAAATTCCTGTAGTCAAAGTACGAATTAATTAAAAGCACGAATAATTGCTATTAAAGCGCTTGAACGCATTCGACGAAAGATGAAAGGACGTCAGTTGGCATTACTAAATTTTATATCGAACGAAAGGTTTGATACTCGAATTTTTGTATAAAATATTCTCTCTTTATTCTCTTTTATCTTATATTCTATTATATATAGAATATTCTAATTTTGTAGTCTATAATAGAATAGTCTCTAATATAGGTATACATAGATAGTTGATGTTAGATAAATGAAATATAAGTAAATAATAAAATATTTTGTATCCTACGGAGTATATTCTACAATATATTCTACATTCTATATTTTATACATGCTATATCCTATATCCTATACCTCCTATTTTATATTGTATATTTTATATCCTGCTTCTCGTACTGTACGTTCTATATCCTATATTGTTTTCTATTTCCTGTGTTTTATTTTTATTTATTATTCCCTTTTTTGTTCTCCTTTTTATGTTCCCTCATCGTAATTCGTCAGCTATCTTACCTAAAATGCGACAAGAAAATATGCGTGGTGGTCCGGTTGATTAATTTTTTTATTACACGTCGTTACACGGTTGTAGTTATTGAGCTTATTTCGCGCGACAGCGGCTGAAATGAAGTTCTTGCAAAACGAGCAAAATATTGCTTCGCTGTATTTAATTTGCATCTGAATTCGCGACGAAGTTGGCTGGAACGGGCAATTACGACTTTATCCCGTTTTATGATTTTATGCGTCGATTCGATAGCGCGTCGGCCCGTGTAAATGCCAAATAAATCATTTGCAATCCCTAATTATTCGCGAAACGACGAATCCCGTCGAACTGTTTTAAACATTTCGAACATTTTCGACGTTCGGCGGAAGATAAAGTTTCCCGGTTATTCCGATAAAATTAAAGCTAATTAACAGGCAAATTTGGACGAATGGGTTTACCTTTGTTCATTTCATTGTGGCGTTATCAATTTATTTTCAATGGATACTTCCTTTAGTTTTGCGCGAATTTCCAGCCTCCGTCTGGTAGAAAATATTACACTGACCTTTGACATATTTAACTATCGCGAATGTAGAAAATTGTTTCGATAATTTATTTCTAACAGCTCTCGTTATTTCCTCGTCTTCCCTCGCTTCGAGTGCGTGCCACGCGTTACCCAGTATCTCCTCACTTCGCGACCATTCCTCATAATTACACAACCCAGGACACCCCTAATTTCTTATAAATTGAAACATCAGTCAGATCCGCTCGGATCAGCTTCGTTCGTCGCCTAAATCACCCCTAGGCATCTGTCCCGTATCTTCTAAGTACATTTCAATGTCGCTTTGTCTTCATTTCGACGAGGACAACAAGAAGGGGGATGCCTGGCCAATCAGCCACGGTCACGTAGACCCAAGAGACAGGAAGGAAAAAGAAAGGGAAGAAAAAAGAGAGGAAAAGGACAATTGTTAGCACTCGCGTTGCATAATTCAGGCGGATGCGAGATCGTTAAGGAAAAGTTTCGCCATTACAAGCACGAAATGTAAAGCATGCCAACTGGAGAACACGTCGAAAGGAATGGCGGAAGGATACGGAGGCTGTCTTCTTTAAATTGTATCGCAAATTGCCGGCCCCCCCGCCGAGGAAAAGAAACTACCCAGCCGATAACGTCGGCGGCTGTAATGGCCTGTTAGGCCAACGTCGAGCCCATCATCGACGTCGGCGACGACGACTGCGGATTTTCTCACTTGATTCCGGTTCACTTTCCGTATTCCTGGCTTGGGAGCTTCACGGGATCCTGTTCCTCGCTTGTCCTGCCTTGCTTTCCCATTGTTTCGGTTTCAGTTGGAATTTACAGGACACCATCGATTGCTTGTCTTGGAAGTATCATCAATAAGACGAGACTGAAAGCTCCACGTTCTGTTAAAAATTTACAATTATTCTATTACAGAAAGTTTACATGTATATCTTCATAGTCAGATGGAACATGTTATTCGAATATTCTGCTCAGCTGATACAAAGTCTCTGATTAGATTTTTCTACTAGGAAACGAAAAATTGCTGAGATAATAAGACCTATTGCCCGAAAATATAACAGTACTGTTCGAGCTTTCAACTTATAATTAAATCACGAAATTACTTTTCTCTGCAATCAAATTTCAATTTCACTTTCAAGCATTATGTTACCTCTCATTTGTCCATCTCATTCCATCTCATTTCAATAAATATTGGATTGAAAATTATGAACGATGCCTCGCAACCAACGAGCACGTATCCCTGTTATTGTCAACATCTGAAGGATAGGAATTTAATGAAACACCGATTAAACGCAGATGAAACCTACGCATGACCGGGTCCAATGAATAAATAAATCACAAAGGGGGTGAGCAATTTGAGGAAGATGGCACGAATCGTTCCTCTGATATTACTACGGGAAGGACGTCAATCAGTTTAATGTTCGGGACGCTTGACTGCGGACAATTACGCGTCGTTGTGGCTGCAAAGCTGCGAGGGCAAGCTAAGAAGGGACGCTTAATTTGAAAGCACCTTCGATAACGACATTGTTCCACCTCCGACACTTCTCCGCGTTAGACGTCGAACCCATCGCGAGATTGCCGGCTAGAAACTTTAATCCGGAATTAGAATGTTTCCCGTCGTTCGACTACTTTCTCGCGGTATCGGCATCAACGTCTCTGCTCTTCACGCTGGAGAACACGATAATGATTTGACCTGCTTCGAGACTAGCCAGGATTGGATGTCAGCCAGCGAATTGGAGGTACCAGATACTCTGGAGGATCTGGCAAGAGAAAAAGGAGAGGAAGAAGAAACGAAGGATAGCGAGCTGGGTCGTAGGACATTTTCGAAACGTTGATGGCTTTTCTTTCGTCCTAATGAACATTATATTAAGTACGTCTTTAGGGGAAAGAGCACGTGGCCGAATAGGGGGAGCAAATGGAGCGTGACTTGAGCCACTGCTGACGGAGAAGACCTCCTCCAACTGTGGAGCAAAATGGAGTGTCCAATCGAAATTATAAAGACGCATGAACCTGCTCCTATTTCATTTCACTCTTAACGTGGTATTTGCGGTTATGGGAAATTATCGTTCGCCCTGTGAGTTTCTCGAGTAAGATGTCTGGGGGTAATAGCAGCTCGCTTTGGGGGCCATTTTGTAGCATTCTTGATGCTGTACCGTAGTTTTCTCCTTCTGCTTGTATGACCCACGTTTGTAGTTACTTTTGGTTTCTTGCTCGTTTACGTTTAGTGGCGAGACAGGTTCTTTGAAATATATTAATTGAATTTTGAGTCTTGCGGGAACCTTTTAGTTTAATGGGGTCCTTTTAAGTTCTATTTCAATTTTCGATGTTTATTTGAAATTACTGAATCTGGCAGCTGACCGGGTCGAGTGTATTCTTAAAATAACGTACACAGTAATGTATAATTACTTCGATTCTACAATAATACAAAGGCAATTGCTTCAGTAGTATAAAATTGTATTGCATAACGATGCAAAATTAACTTCCTGCAAGCGAGTATGTTATCTACATCGTGCAGACCAATTCTTCGTCATCTACACTCAGACAAACGAGGTAACTTCTCGCAATAAACAATCAAATATAGAAAGCACCACGTCAATCTTTCCCAATTCTTCGTCATAATGTTCTTCTACCGTTGATCGTCAAAGACTCTCGTTCCGTAAAACCCTTGTACCTGCATGCAAAGGACATCTCAACTTTGTCACAGCATAATCGAACATCGCCGGCGTGACAGAGACCGAGACTCGGGAAAAGGGGTATACACTGAGCCAGAGGACAAGCAGTGACGCAAGAGGGGGTCGGGGTGACGAAAGAATCGAAGGTCTCTACGGGCAGTAGTCACTTCTATAATATTCAATACGCTTCCTGGTACAGGTGGCTATTCATCAATTCAAATCCGCAAGTTCTCCCCATTCATACAAATTCCGTGCACACCGCGCCACGTCCCGTCCCTGTATTAATGGATGCAGTTCCCCTTAGGGGACCAGAGCAGCCGCTAGAAGAGCCGGTCGGAAAAGGGAACGTTACGAACGTGGCTGGTTGCGAATGGAGCGAAAGCAGGGGATGATTCGAAACGTACGGCCCGATAGGGAAATCCAGCATACGTCCAAACGGTCCGTCCTGCTCGCGATCCACCACTCCCACCCTTTTCATCCGCCCCACCGTTTTCAGCCCCCAGCTCTGTATTCTCGAGGCGATAACGTTTTCGGCTGCTTTGTCTTCCCCTTCTGCCACTGGGGCTGCTTTATCGTCGTCCCTGGCCTTTCACCTGTGCCAACTATCGGAAGCGCGAACCCCCTTTTTCCACTTGGAGCGACGATGGTATCGCGAGAGGAATCTGGAGTCTCTCCTCGCGTTTGTGTCTCGAAAGGGTTTGTCCAAGGTATGTGTGTGTATGTGTGTATATCTGGGTGTCAGTGTACACGGTGTCGAGGTGAGAAAGGATTTGCAAGGGTCTGAGTGAGAGGCTGTGCTGGCGATAATAAGATTTGGGAGTCTGGGTGGTGGATAGACAATGAGGTCTTATTGATATCGTTGGGGTTTTCAGTACTGGCTTTGGGATGGAAGATTGAAGTGTTGGTGATCGGCGAGTGATTATTGGTGGGGTGGTGGTGTCGATGATTGATGGGTGCTGGGTCTTTGGGCGATGGTCGAAGTAGCTTTTTAAGGTTTTGAGAGATGGAGGCTAGGTCGTAGTTAGGTATTATTCGAATTGTTAGTAAGAAATTATTTTATTTCACAATTTAGACACTTCATTATAATTGAAACTCGTTTATCTGAATTATTCGAGGGATATAAATGATTGGATGAGAAAATATTGGGATAATAAAATACACATTTTTCTGATTTTAATTTTTATTCAATTTAAATTTAATTTAAGTATAATTTTGTGTATTTCGATCATTCTTGACTGCTAAATCACAGAGTCTTGTTAGTAAATTTAATTCCAAACTCGTAAATATAAACTCCCCGCTGCGCGATATACAATTTGAAAATCACTTTTGTAACTTTCCGCTATTGAATATCGAATGGTGAACGGTTATTTGGGATTAATACAGATTCAATCTACCAGATTTGTTTTCCTCTCCGACTCAAATTTCCAACTACCAATCTCTATCCCTTCGGGAACTCAATTTGAAACGCTGGAAACTACCAGAACGCGAGTGTTTATAAAGTACGCGTTGAAATAAATCGCGTGATCACCCGTAATCAAGTCTAATCCCCTAAGTAGAACACACGGTGATTGCTTCTATCTCCGGCAACGAACAGCTAGAATCCTAATTTATTCAAAAGAACAGCGAACACGTCGCCCAACGACGGCTAACAGAACAAGATTACGGCCTAACCCAGAAATCACGAAATCCCCTGACTCAAGAAGCTCAGGAAGACCAGCTAGTAGCAGAGGCGAGGACCAGCGTGCTCTTTAAACATAAATGAAGCGCGGGATGCGTTCCTTTCTCCCGGTTTCCCGTCCCGAGTCGCTTTTTTCCCCCCTCTGGCTGCTTCCTGAAAGGAAAACAAATCGGAAAGGCGTTTTTGCCGACTCGCTTTTTCTCTTCCGCCAGGGCATTTTTGCTCTCCCACTCGGCTGACAGTTGAATGATTATCCAACGCTTCCTCTTTTAAAGTAGGTCCCATCCTCTCCTCTATCCGCCGACCTCTTCTCCATCGACCACCTTAACCGTCTCTCTTCCACTCTCTTTGCCTATACACCACGGCTAAGTTTACCGTCTTCCCCTTTCTCTTTCCTGTCTCTTCTGCTCTGTGCCCTTTAGCGTGTTCCCTGCCGTGACATCTTTGATTATGAGCGTCTGCAGGGACACGCTATTTGCGGGCAACGAGCATCAAAGATTTGAATGGAGGGTCCCCGATGCTTTTGATGTGTCTCGGTTATCCGGCAGCCCAGCGCTGACCACCGTCTCTGCCGTCCGTCTTCAGCCGGACTCGCTTTTCCGGCGTCGATTCGCGTCTGCCCATGCGCTTTCGCTAATTTACTGCCGTTAATAACCCGAGTCTAGCCCACGGCAACTGTATTACACGTGCACTCGCTGTTTTTCAATGGGAGAGACACTGGGTTCATCCATGGATGAGCCGGGTTCATCGATGTGTGCCTAGGGATGAATATCGGAATCCGGGATCGATCACCAGCGAGTTTCTTTTCATTGCTTGCCGGATAGTCTGGGTCTAGTCGATCCTTTGCTACTTCTCTGTGGAATTAAACTTATTAATGAGCATTGGTGTGCGAATACTGAACCAGTGTCTCTTGGTCTGAATTCGGTAGGTCTCTAGATGGCCTAGCTTTCTCGTAGATGGTTTCTGTCTAGAATTTTCGTAAAGTTGATATTCTCTTCTATTTCGTTTTTGCATTCTCTGCTTCCTCGGTGCTTAAAGAATATACAGTTAAAGGAAAATTTCAAAATTGCAAAAATTACCAAAATTATAGGCTTTCACGTGAGACGTGCCCACACGAGCTCAGCGTTATGCGTAAGACTTTAAACGTATTTCTCTTCTAACTTCATCTTCCGTACCAATAGAACAATTGTTTTAAACGCTAATTGATCCATTTAAACATTTCCTTTTAAATTGCATCGATTGAAAATAGATATTCCATGTGAAATTCATAGTTCGATGTCGGTAGTGACAGGTACTGTGATAGAAAGTGTCTCAGAAATAGCTGATCTCTTTATAAATACTCACAGTCCACATTAACCTGACAGGATATTACACAAATGACGTGAATGATATAACTGATTATTCGAAATAATTCTCGCATCTAATTCATTTCCGAACACGTGTGTCCCGGATTAATATCTCGCCGTTTCATAGACTCATAAAAGTCTACGAACAATGCGTCCTAGGAAATGAATTGACGAAATCATCGAAGGTCCCATTTCGTTGTACGTTACGAAAGAGGTAGATTAAGAATCGATCTGTTGTTTCTTAAATACGGTAGATTTCGAGGTCTTTTTCTTGGCCGATCAACGTCGTGCTCTTTACAGCGTAGTCAAGGCTCAATCACGAAGCTCCTCGAAATCCCGAGAGTCGCGGCGGAGGTATTTCTGATCAAAGCGAGCGGCCAAGACAATTGACCACCATCTTTGCTCGTCTAGACACTGCCGCCTCCCCCGTCGTTTCTCTTCTTTACCATTTCGACATGGTCGGTACCACGTTGGCCAAGGAATCCGGCAGACGCTGGAGGATTTTCATTCCGAACTCGACCGAGCGACACGACCAGGCTCAATCTCTCTCTCTCTCCCTCTTACCTCTCTCTCTTTCTCTCGGGCCGAACTTTGACGTCCCGCCAAAGGAGAAACGCTAATTTAGCTACGTATTAATAGCCCGACGAAGGTAAACGTTTACGGTGAAATTGATGTCGCACTTGAGATGGATGGTCTGTTATTGACTGAGAGTTCAATAGGATATGAAACTTTCGCTGATTTGGCTGATAAGTCTGCTTGCATCAGTGGTGGTCAAATGGAGAAGGGTAAAAATTAATCTAACACTTTCTCTCCTGTGCGAGTAGTCGTTCGCACCGTGGAGTATATGCATTCATGTTTGACAGATCCGTGATAGTAATGGAGGCATTTTAGAAGATACCGTATGAGAAATCGACAGCATTATAGACTGTCATAAGAAATAATAGCAGTGTTCTATGGGAGAAAAAGATTGACTGCCATCGATTAAAAATGGCCATGGTATATTCGTGTAGTATACAAAATTGTGTCACTGAAACAATCAATTGGTGCACCGTAAAAGTAAGAGTACAGAGAAAGAGATTGAAAAATGGTTTGGTTATTGGACAGTAATTGATATGGAAAAGTGAAATGATGTCATGGTTGATTTATAAAATCATCCATGCGGACGAATCAATTCAAACGTGAGTTAGTTAAATGGCAATTTAAATCTGTAATCGTCCTTAAATTTACCTATACTGATGGCATATTATGTGTTATATCCTGTAATGGGATACAAAATGAAAATTCAGTAAAATTATGAATATGACATGAATGGTAATTGTAATGTTTGCGTTCAACACAATGTATGATTAAATATATGTATGTGTGTAAACACGACCAATTGCACTATTTAGGAGTGAATCAAAATAAACAAATTAAAGGAAATAAAATGAGCCATCTGTGCATAATATATTAATACAAACATTCTCATACAATGTTTCGTTGTTATTAAAGCTTTACAATACTCTTATTCGATAAAAGCTTTGTAATAGTTTGATTAACGAGATACTTTTAATTATTTAGCAAATTTTTAACATGGTAGGAGAAAATTTTCGCAATTAGAATACTATTTAAATCGATATTTATTTTACGTAAAGACCTAGGAATTAATTTAATGAAAGTAGGCATATTTCTACTTCTCCTATTATTTATAACAATTTCGTATAAAATTGTACGAGCTAGAGTATCGAAAACGATTTTCTAAAAGAGTCACTGAATAAATTATCAGCACAGAAGTTGACGAGGCGTGTAATAATGAGGGAGTAGCTGGAGCAGGCTACGTTAATAAAACTATCAACCTGCTTTGCATAATATAGCAGCCTATTATAAAAGCTGTGCTATAATAAGGACGAAACAGCTTAAGAATAAAAATGCTATAAATAATATTCATATCTTCCACTTATTACACATTGCTAACCCTACTACCAAATATTGAATATTTATATGTTATTAAAATTCTCCATTGCATATTATTAAAAATGTAATTTTAATTATTAATTTAATATTTACTAAATATTAAATTATAATAATCTTCAATCATTTACAAATTATGATAATTTCCTCCTTTTTATTCGTTTCCTTTCATTTTCAATTTATAAATAAATCTTCTCTATATAAAAATTTTAAGATGACTCATTTAAAGATAAAGATAAAGTATCTAAAAAGAAAAAAGAAAAAAATATAAATATGATGGTATTATAAAAATATAATAAGGATGATACGATATTTTCTTTCTCTCTTACAAGATCAATGAAATTGACAAGGATCATTTTGATTCCTTTTCCATGTGTCTGTACAATTAAATCTCACTTCTGAAAAACGCTCGGGTCGATGAAAACATTGGAATTAGCCGACGGATATTAGCCCCTTTATTCCACGAGGCTGATTCTTTCGCGGATAAGAGAATAATTTACGACAGACTTAAGAATATCCATTAAACGAACAGAGTTGTCGAGTCTGTTGGCAACTTTATCGTAAACCGGCGCAAAGTAGGAAGAGGGAATGATCCAATCGGAAGGGTTAACGCTAAGTAGCTCCGGATTAAACGCTTAAGGGTCTTCATTGTCATTTGATCTATTGAAATGAAAACCTCTCCGGGAATACTTCTAACTCAACCCGAAGAACTTTCGCGATTTCCTACCTTCGTTGAGTCCTACTTTTTTGTTTGCACTAGTTGACGTTATTGTGTTTAATTGCGGACCCCATTGGCCTGAACGAGTAGTTTAATATTTGAATTGCAGATTAAGCGACATTATTCCATTCGGTTTATTCCTTTGAATTTATTTGATTTTCAAAATGTAATTAGTACTCCAGGTTTTCCTCCTCCTGCCCGGATACTTGGAGCTTAATATGTTAAGTATCGGTGAATGTAACAGAATCGATAGGCAAAAATGTTTCCTGGGAATACTAATTTATTCCGGTTTCGTTTCAGTACGGAGGAAATGATAGTCTTGTTTCATCTAAAACTATTAGGTTGGATATCTTCTCTTGAAAATTTAAACTGTTTTTGATACTTTGAGGAGAAGTATTAGTATTATTATTGACTGTTCGTGTTAATTTTAATATTTATTTTAAGGGAGATTGAAGATATTGGTTACTGAGGACAGAAGAAAGAAGAAAGTTATTTATCCCAATCAATGGCTATTTAAATTTTCGATTATTTCAAATAAATACAAATTATTTTCCGTTGCATAGAATCACTGGTATTTAACCTTCTCATTCCTCATGTGCAATACAATGTACTATAAACTGAATTAGGATATTCTCTCTAAATCTACTTTGAAATTTTTCATTATTTGTGCCACCCCCTTGCAATAAATAAATAAACTCATGGAAATAATTCACTAGTGTTTCCTAAAATTAAAGAATAATCGTATATCTGATTAATGAAATTAAAATACTCACGATGAATTACTTATCTACGATTTCAAATCGCAGAGTGTCACTTGAGTCGTATATTTAATTAATACAATTAAATACAAAGTAAAATATACACCATTAATTTAGCAGATATTTAACACGAATAATCTACTTACAACCAAGAACCACGGAATGTCCCACAAACCTATTTACATACCCAACCCATGAAAGCATAAAATATTCCATATTAAATATTTCCAGAATTACCATGAAAAGGTAAAATACCTCTCACTACACTGGAAAATCCCTTCTGTACGAGGCACGGTCTCGCCAGACGCGATTCAATTATAAATCACTTTTCCAAATATTTGAAACGCAAATTTGCGATCCGTGATGCGCGAGAGAAATCGATCGTTGAGCGTCTCTAACGATCGCAGCGGAAACGAGCGAAACCAGGACGCGCCGAATATTCAAGCGGAAGCAATGAGAATGCGCCGGTGAGGCAAGGTAATCCAATGAAATCTCATAGCGAGCAGGCAGGTTTCGCTGTTTCCGTCTCCGTCGGCTTCCTGCTCCTTTATCGTTCCGTGCTCATCCGTAAAATTGCACATGACTTTTCAAGATGTCACGCTGCAAGAACGTGCGCGATTCCTCCTCGGAATTTCATCCCGAGCTTGCCTTTCTGTGGCCTTAGCACGGCTATCACCTACACGCGACAACGGATCAATGCCGTTTTTGATCTCAAAGAATCTGTCATTCCGTGAACCCAGGGTCAATTTTCATGTCTTCCATGAATATCGCGGATTTTTAAACGCTGACTTTTTATTTTCTTCCACGGTTAAGTCCATTCGAAAACACGCGAATGTATCTGTCATTTGATGGACCCAGGATCAATTTTTGTATTTTTCACAAATTTTGGAGATTCTCGCAAGATGACTCTTTGAAAGTCTCTTCTTTGGAAATTTTGGATACTGAAATACCATCATCGATAGCAGTATGTAGATGCAGATCTTTTAACTGTGATACAGATTTATATCCATCTTGAGAATACGTTATATCGTATTTACACTCGAAGAAATTTAAAATGGCTTTAATTAAAATTAATTCGCAGGGCTTAATTTTTAATTCCGCTACTATAGGAGTTGCTAACTGAGAAATGACCCGGTTAACAGGCTGAAAGGTGTAATAAAGTATGAAAATGAAAGTTCGCTAGATGAAGGAGTTGAAACGACGTTGAAAGAACGAAATTTTCCATAAGCAGCGGAAAGTTTATAAATCCTTTTATATTTAACTGAAATTAATTTAAGCTGTAATAAAGAACTGCCATTATTCTCTGTAATATATTAAAAATACGCAGCATCAAATAAAGCCCTGAGAAATAAAGTAAATTACTTAATATGAACCTCAGAGAAAACAGAATAAGAGTAAATATAAGTATTAAAGCATAAAATATAGTATAAAATTCGTAGAAATATTTAAGATTGTAAAATAAATTATTCGATGTGCTGCTATATCATAAGACGACTCGTGATATCAAATGATGGAAATGATAACGCAGCAACAAAACTTCAATTAAAAGCTGAGAAATGTGTAGCTAGCTCACTTTACAGGATTTAGCATTAAATCATCGAGTGTCATAGGGACACAGAGCAGCGTTTCACGACCACCCCTACGAGCTGTAAATCTAATCTCATGTAATCCCTGTGAGTGAATTTCGCAAAGAAATTTGACACGATAAGCGAATTTCATCGAGAAACGAATTTATCCCCGCGTGTCATTCAGGACGTTCGAAGGGGGTAAAAGGAAGACAGGACGAAATTTTGTAGCGTTCGTTACGCGGTCAGACTTTGGAAAGTCTAAGGACAGAACGGCCGTAGGGAAGTCGCTGAATGTCCGCGAAGGAAATCGAGTTACGACCTCTTCTCTGGTATAACTTCCAGCTTTCAACGAACGATTCAATAACTCCCTGACTGGCTCGTTCCCGGCCACTTTAATTTTTGCGCTTCCATCTTTGATAAGTACTCGCAAACTATGTTTATGTAGCGCGGAATTCTCCTTCACTCGCCATATGACGATTTAACAAGACATCAAACTCGGAAGAAACTTCCGTGATTGCTAATGTTCTCCTGCGTTTGTTTATTCGAAACGAGTCATCTTTTCATCACCCTGATGACTCATTGGCTGTGACAGAGTAACTATTACCTAGGCTTAATGTTTCCCGAGCTATCGTTAATCAAGGTACTATTAATATTATTATTCCAGAAATTGAATAGGAAATAATGAATTATTTGTAAGCAGAAAATTTTATTTTTATACTGTTCGGTTCGTAGTAAAGTAATTCTGAGATCAGTTCAATCTTTTCTATTCCAAAAATTTTAATCGCATGGTTCTAAGAAGAAGTTATTTCAATTTATTCCAACATATTGGAAGATTATATTATTTTGGTGCATAAGTAGTATAATTGTATTTTAGACCGTGCTAACTTTTAACTTTGAAATGAGCTAGACGTGTGTTGGAATTTTTAAATTCCCTGAACTGCTGTTCCAAATTTTATAAGATCGAGAAGCTTGGAGTTTTCGCAGCTTGGGTTATTGATTTCATTCTATACGAGGAAGATTTTGTTTTAATTTCTTTTCCTTCGATACGCCCTACTTTTTTGCGGGACGGAGGGCAAACTCGAGGAGCAATAAAAATATCACCTTTTAACACCCTCTGTTCCACGTGGGGTATCGGTGACCCGCGATAGTCGCCAGTAGTAAATCACAGGTAGTAGTAAAACTTACATAAAACCTACATAGCCGTGGATATACTGTTGAAGAATTGTAGATGTAGGATAGCGTTAAAGTGTCACGAAATTAAATTTAACTCAGGCACTACTTACCTCTAATTAAATAGTCAAGTGTACCTTTGTCGCTCAAATTTAGGCTTTTATTATAATTTATTGGAGCATGAAATCTACCACAATTAACATGGATCGCGACACTTCGAATTTCGTAACCAAGAACTTGTAAGATTCGGTTTGGAGTTGTAAAATGATTAAATTTCGTATCCTGGTACGTAATTGAAATAGTGGAACCCCAACGATAAGCTCTCGTATACCGAAACTTTGAACTCCACGACTTTGGAGTCACAGAACCTCAACCTGGCGTTCCCCAGAGTCGTTAAATTGATCTAGAGAGTGTCTAGAACCGCAAGTTCGTCACTCTAAATTGGCGATAATGCAGGAACACGGAATTTTAAATCAATGACAATGCGGAGAATTTAATAGCAACTGGAGCAATCACAGTCCTACAATGGAATTAAAAGAAGCTACTGGACTTTAGATTTGTATGACGTAGATATATCTCGAATCACCGTAATACTCTCGTATTTTAAGCGTTCCAATCCGAGACACTTCACCATGTACCCCATACTCGCAACCCCGAATCACATGTCTCTGATTTCCGGTTCTCCATCCCAAATTTTCAGTCTGATCAGAGATCAAAGCGAAGGTAGTTCTGATTTGAATCTGTGAAGAAACCAAGCTTTGTAGGAAATAAGGGAATTGGATCATCTGAGAGGTCGTTGGTCTTTGTGTCGCTGCCTCTGATCTTCGGAGTGTCATCTTCATGAAGACTCGTAGAAGGAAACAAACAGCTCGTTCTTAAGTACGAGATAAGTCTTAATATGCTTCTTGAGCTAGTGTTTGCAACAGACCACTCTCTCAATGTATACTCTTGTCATCAATGTATACAGAATGCGTTTCAGTCCTTAACAGTTTGAGGTTCCTCTAAAACGATCTACAGATGCAGATAGATTTCGCGTAACACGTGATTCACGTGATTTACTAGTATGTCAACGCAAATGATTCATCATTAAATCCTAGCGATTTACTACAGCGTGTGCACACTTGCAACTAACCTAACCCAAATCCATGCAGACCTCGCGAATTTTGTCAGCGTTGGCACTTACATACCGCTTGACTCATCCACATGCAGACCCCAATCCAATAACCTGTGATGGTCGCCTTCAACCCACCACCAGAGAGATTCGAGCAGGTTCGAGGTTTCTGGAAAGTATTCGATCAGCTTCCTGTATATAGAAGTTCCTGACCTGCTAGGTAGCTTTATCGAAGAGTCCACTGATAGGCCCAGGACGAAACGCATCCCTTCCTTTCCTGTCTCTTTCGTCTTTTCCTTCGACAGTCTCAAACCTAATTCATCCCTTTCGATCTCTCACGACTTCATCGCTATGACGTATACCTGTGTGGAGGTCCTTCCCCACTATTATTTGATGTCAGCTGATCACAGGCATCTTCCGTTGGCGGCGTAGCTAGAAGGGACCGAAGGAAAAGGAAGGGATGCGTTTCGTCCTGGGACTCATCGGTAAGGCTACCTAGCAGGCCCTGCCTCAGACACTGGGATACTATTGGAAGGTCGGGAAGTTATATAATATATATATGGGATTGGAATAAGCACGGCCCTGAAAGAATGCCAACTGTGTTTGGGCTTAGGATGCAAGTGACCGCGTGCAAGAGAATTAACTGTAAAGAATATTTATGGCAGGGTCGAGCGAAAGTTTAAGGATGCGTTCAGAGTGATCGAAGTACCTGGGAAAGGGGCATGATTGGGAAGGAAAGCCTGGGCATGAATGCTTTAAATAAGGGTGTAAGAGCGAGGGCAACTCCAGTCTCCACGGTCTACTATTTAGAGTCATGAACAGTGTACGGTGTTTAGTCTTTAAGAGTTCATAAGCTAGTGTCTAAGAGTATGTCGGTAAGAAGTCAAAGTCGAGGGTACCCATAGTGGGGTACCTCTTGTTTCAAAGCCGTCAATCTACGTATAAGCTTATTGTATTTTATTAAGAAGTAAAACAACGCTATTTTAGCTCAAACCGATCCTACATATATTGGATTGAGAGGTTTTGCGAGAAAGTCCTCGAAATCGGAATCCAGCTTGCGGTGACGGTGAGAATGATGGTCGCTACACCTGGACCCCTCTGTTCGTCGACGGAATGTGTCAAAGAAAAAACGAACATCGTCATCCCCTAAGAATTATTTCGAAGATAAGGGAAGCAATAGAGCGTAATGGACCAAGCGGCTGCCCGCTGAAACCAATTTCTACGTACGCGGGGCAACGGAAGGAAGGGGTCTCCGGGTCAGTAAATAACGCGAGAGTCGGCGTGACGCTGGTCCGGCAAAAAGCGTGCATCGAGAGCGGAAATCAAGAGGGCGACAGAGGAGGGTGACAAAGGAAAGAGAACGGCGGCGAGGGGGATCACTGGATCATGAGGCATGATTTCACGGGACGGTGGCTGGCTGAGTGTCATGCCATCGGATGCCGGAGCTGTGTGCTTCATGTATCATGTATGGAGGGTGACAGAGTTTCAGGGAAGAGCGGCGCTGGAAAGGGAACGGAAACTGGGAAAAGCGTTTCCACAGGCCGCCACGGAGAACACTTGATTCGAAAGCAGATGTCACTTCCGAAACACACGTTGCCCGGCGTGTCCTGCATATTTATTGTTCCAAGGAATTTGGCGATACTTGTTAAATATGGAGACGGAAATGGCTCTGTTTAGCTCGGTGTCGGTGGATCCAGTTAGGTTTTTGATCTGAGTAATATCGAGTAGAGTAAGTACATTTTATTTTATAAATATATAGTATAATAATGTTATATTATAAATGTAATTCTTCGTATTGACAAACCATAGATTTATACTTCAGTATGAGATAATATAGTTATTCCTATGTTTGATTTATTTATATGTACGTTTATATAACTAGTGCAATAAGAGTGACAGAGTGGGTAGCCTATGGTTGTGTTCTGTCTCATGTACAATGTCAAATTTCAATCCTGGTATGACCCAGAATTGAATTTCAGTAGTAGACAGGAGGATTGGTCGACCGAAGTCGTTTTTCTGTTTCATATTTCTGTGTAATATTATAATGTTTATGTTATATTATATTATAAATATAATTCTTCGTTTTATCTACTAACCATGCATTCATATCTCAGTATGAAATAATATAGCTTTTCCCTCGTCTGATTTATTTCCATGTATGTTTGATAATAATTAGGGCAAGAGGGGTGTTGGAGTAGGTCCCCTGTAATTGTATTCTATCTGATATTCAATGTCAGATTTCGATCTTGGTACGAAGATGAACAATAGAATTTCAATTATAATTTTCTATATTTTTGCAGTATTTTTTGTTATAACTGTTCATGCAATCATTCGGCTGCCTTTATACGATGAAAATATGAATTATATTTTTGATCATAGCAGTTCGTGATTTCGCAGCTTGTGTCTGAGAATAAAAAGGGGTGGTCACAATTGTTTAAGTGCATT
>NW_016907998.1:145752-183982 GCF_001483705.2 Eufriesea mexicana
TGAGCCGCTGATGGTTCGCTAGTAATGTCGGTTCCGTGGTCGGAATCGCACTTTCAACGCGTTGTTACCCCGTTTATAAGCTTCTTCGGTCACGACACTGAAACGGGGGAAGATTCGCGTCTCACGACTCACTTTTTGGTATTTGCATCCTATTCTTGGGAAAGTTTTAAGCGCGGGGGTTGCGCGAGGGTGACCTAAGCAAGAAATTAGCGGGGATTATCGCGAAGCGGTTGAAATAGGCTGTTGGAAGGGAGGAGGGTGAAATGCTGGCTGATCGAGGGAAATTCTTGGTTAGGTTTGGTGTAATTTTTTGTACCGGGGGTTGATGGATCCGTCGAATTATATCCTATTTTATTCGTTTTTTCTAATAATTGAGAGTTTTAAATGTGTACAATTTTTATGGATGCATTAGATTAAGGGCTGATAACGTAGTCTTTGGAACAGTGTTCCATACAATTCAGTAGTTAATCAGGAGAAATTATTAGTTCGGTATTTAAAGGATATTTAAATAGTTAAACATCAAATAATTAATAACTAATTAATTTTCTAGGAATTTTAATTATACGTATTATTTGTAAATAGTTTTATTGGTATATATATTGTAGAATCGGAATAATTAATTTTGCATAATTCCATTTGCTTAATTTTCAGTATAATCCCATTGAAAAAATGTCGCATTTAGATTTCAAATTATTATTATAATAATTAAATAAATAATCGATGTAATATCTCGCTGATTTAAAACAAAGCTTGGTATTGTTCCCTTGACATTTTATCTCCTTTTTGATTACACATTTGGAATGTGCGTAGGTGTAAGTACATTTTCAAGCTTCGTACACTGATGAACATTTCCGCACACAGGATTCATAAGTTTCTCAGATCCATTTTGTGAAATTCCACGTTTCACTAAAATGAATCCTTGTGATTTTTTGTCGTGGATCTTATTTTCCCTTTGAAGTCCTTCATAAATTCATGCATCGATGAATTTCTGTAAGTATAAACATCCACCCCGTTCTATTAAAGCGAATGTTTCAAATCCTTTTCCAGAATATTTTATGCTACCTTCGACTAGGATATTCTCGTGCACGTAATTCCTGGTATTCGTGCATCCGTGAATTCGCTTATAACTTTTTGTGTACCCCGATTTCCACCTCGCAAAGGAGTTGAAATTTAAAGTTTTATTTTGCACGACACGAACACACACGCATATATGTAAATTATGAAGTAGAAATTTATTTTAAGTATACAGAATTGAATATCAGCCAAATGCTATAGCATTCAAGTTTGAAAGGATTTAAAAGATTTTGACCTGTGAGCAATTTATTTAATAATTGTACGTCAATTAACAAATATACTATATATTTGTTTGTGTAAATTTCCCCTTTTTTAAAATTTAGTAAGTATATTATTAATTGTATCCGAGAATTGCACAAAATAAATAATTCGTTAGTCATTTCCTCGAATTGTCAATTTCTATTTGCAATGTAATATATTCCATTCGTTATAACTTGCATCGTTTAGGGATGTCATGAAATATGTAATTTCATATTTCGCGTCAATTTGTTCATTATCTGCCTCTCTGGTGTCATCATCTGATCATTAGATGACTGTAATATGATTATGTTTTTCTGGTAATGATTTTTCATTGGAATATTAGCTAAGAAATTCTAGCTATGAATCGTACAATATTAATGCGAAAATCTAATTGCACTTAATTATAAAATTGTCAGACATATAATTAGTAAGTATATGCAGTATAAGAAGTATCCTCGAACCACTTATGAACCACACTCCTAATCTTCATCAGTGTCAAATTTACATATTTTTCCTTGTTTACATGTGCTTTCTTGATAATTATGTCTTCTACTGACACACTATGTCAGTAATTATTATTGACAATCTGCGATTCATGAAAAATTCATAGCAATACATAGTGTTCCTAAAATTATCCGAATCATTAATTTTTAACATGGTAATGATCTCTCGTCACTTTCTCCGAATCCCTTCTCCCCATGAAACCATACCTAATAATTAGAACATAATTGAAATGTACAGCTATTTACACAAAACACGAATAATAACCCAGAGGACTAAGCCTCCTGTTCCTCCCAACATCCTCGCAATCCCAGGATTTTACAAATAATATTATTCAACAAACTTCTTAATTAACCCACACCAGATCGTTTAATCGCTCACCAAAAATCGTCACACACCTCATCTCACAAACGCGTCCTACATTCAGCATTGCCCAACGAAACAACACGGTTTAACTCTAAACGAGTTTCTACCTAGCCAGGAATTCATTATCGTTACATCGTTAATTAATTATTGTTATTTAATTAAACGCACGTTCGATCGAACCGCGCTCGCGCGCTGAATTATGGATGGACGAAATAACCGTAAATGAGATATACGCAACGCGAGGAAACCGTTTTAGACCGGGACCGTTCGATCGACTGGATATCTGCAGCAACCGCCGGGAAAAATGAATTTTCCAACGGCTAATCGCAGCTGGAGGCCCGCGAAGAGGATGAGCTAGTTAAACGAGCTAATCAGAGAATGGGTGTCGAAGCCTCGTGCTCTCGGCTCTCTGGCGCTTCACTCACGCTCCGTGGAACACATTCATGTCAATCCCAGACACCATACGTGCGTATGGGACCTGTCCCAAATTCCCTAGAACTATTCCGAGTGCGTTCAGCGTGCAGAGAAGTGTACCTCTCCGTGTTGATTAGGCGCATTCCCATGACCATATGCGTATATCTGTCCGTGTACACCTGGAAGAAAATGAGCCTGCCTCGAAGGAGGTCGAATGCCAGATGCAATAGAATTGCTGGGGAAATTGGATTGTTTGGATGTGAGAGATTTGCGTTTTGATAGGTTCGTCTTTTGTCATAGTGATTACTATGTTTTCGGACACGGATGATACTGTATGGGTGATAGTGCTGAGAGGTGAGATGTTTCGGGTGACAGAGATGGTAGATACGATAGTAGATTAAAGAGAAGAAGAAGAATTTATTATACATAAAGAATTTGAAAATGGGAGAATTGTCTTTTCTTAATTTCCTAATCATAGAAGCAAGGTGAAATGAAATAATAGATACGAGGGCACCGAAGAATTTGAATTTGTATTTTATTTTCAATGAAAATCTCTTTTATTCGCCAAATATTCTAGAACTTTGTACATTCTCGTGAATCCGATTTTACCGGAAACCAAAATCCTCGACACAGCGAAAGATAAAAATTTTATTCCCTCTTGAACCCATTTCTCTCCTAACATCCCATCATGGAAAACAAATGCATATTAATGCATGTGCACGTGGAACGAAATAATAACGCACCATATATCGTAACCGAGTTTTCATATTTTGGAATAATATTTACCCGATCGAAAAATCTCCCCTCGGAAAATAAAAATAAAAATAAAAGGAAAAGAGAAAGCAAACAGGAAAAAATGGAGAAAATAATCATCCTCGACGTAATGGGTTATTTTTCACATTGTCGTCGAGTTTGCGGGAGTAATTACGATAAAAGCGGATTTCAATGGTCCCCTGTACGCGACGGCTCTTTCGTGTTCCCATTATTATCGTATTTTAAATCTTCCGGCTGTGTACTTTGAAAGCTCTGGAAAACTCTGTTTCCGCGGCGACGCATGGCAACGCGTAATAATATTACTCTCTGTATAATAACGTTAAATTTGAATTTGTCCCTGTTCGTAAGGCAAAATTATGGACCCTTTTCACCGAATGCAAACGAACCTCACCTTGAAAGGGGTCTATGAACGATGCGGTAGCCTGGTTATAGTAATGGAAATCTCGCTCGAGGACCGCTTTCAGATTTTTCTTCTGCTCGCTTTTTAATGCGACGATACTCGCGCACGCGGCTTGTGCTAATACGAGAATGGCCAAACGGGCAAAATCGCCATTTCACGATAGTGCTATTATGCTTTTCGAGTATCAGTCTATTGATATTTCTATTTATTTCATTTTTCTCCTCGGGAAACCTGGCCTTTTATACGTGTCATTTCAATATTAGTATTCGTGATTTATAATCATTAGTATGGCAGTCTATATCGTCTACAATACACTCGTACTGCTAATATATCAAAGAATTATCATGGAATTTCAATAGAATACATATTTTCTAATATTTCAATATACAGGTAACCCTCCTGTAACACGTTAGATAGGTTCCTAGAAAATGTCGTGTTGTGTGAAACTGTACTCTATGAGACCCAGAGCCAGCACAAAAAGAAAGACTACGTCTCGAAAACTTACTAAAAAGAAATTTTTTTTTTAATTTTACATAAACAACTTAATTTTTATTAAAAATATAAACGACATAAAATAAAAGAAAAGCAAAAATATTATTTTCATTTAACGAAACCTTAATTTAATAAATTCCTTTGTCGTCACTGCTCATGTAGAATTACAATTTTGTACAAAGGTTTTTGCAATTTTCTTATCGTGTTAGAGCGAAACCGTGTTATCGGATACCGTGTTGTAGGAGGGCTACCTGTAATTTAGATTTGGCAGCTTAAGACCGTCGCATTTTCATTTTCTCGATAAATAAATCCAAATATCCTGGCTCGTTCTTTACTCTCTCGGTGTGTTTGATAGCTGTCATTTGTCGATTTTCGAAAGTCGGTGCACGATTATCGTAAATCCCGTCATTGACGAGATCCCCATACGACGACGGATGTTGCAAAAAGGAGGAGGAAATTAAGCGAAGCAACGAGCGTAAGTAGTAGCTGAGCTGGATCCATTAATCCGCCTGACTTTCCGTTCGGTTTCTTCCCTTTCGTGTTACGCGGACCATCTTCGTTCGATCGTTACTGATCGTTGTTTTCGAAAAGATCAGTGTCCCTGGCCGCTCGTTAGCAACGGGCATCCGATCGAGCACGAAGCAAAAACAGGTATATAGGATCTGGAAGGCTGAACTGACATTTTTCTGATCTTTCGAAAGAAGTGCTTAGAAGAAGGAGGATCGACAAAGATATCTGGAAGGCGATAAAGTTGATAGCAAATCGACAGTATATATTCTACAATAGATTTTACCTGAGCGACGAAATATTTATTTTAATGTAAATATTTAAGCGTTATTTGTTGAGCAAATTGAGATTGTGAGTGGAATAATAGAAGCTTTCGTACCGACTATATTTAGGATCTTAAAGTATTTTATTTTTTGAGAAACAGTAATAATTATTTATAGGATCAACATTGGTTGGGGTTCATTAATAGAAATGATTTGATAAATGTATTTTATATTTATATATATGTATTGTTATAATAAAGATATTGTCTATTTGTCCCATATCTACTATCCACCAACTGTGATGCACTATACTATCTCTGTCTACTGTCCACTGCCTACTATCAATTATCCAGTATCTACATTATATCATGTTATGTGTTACCTATTGTCTATTACGTAATATTACATCGAGATCGTGTACTCGATACCTTTAAATTATGAGGATTACATTGATGCGGGTAGTGAGAATTCAGATAGTTATACATGATATAGTGTGTTCGAAATTAGTATTCAATATTGACGAGAATGAACCTGAATACCTGGTTATTGACATGAAAGTTAAAATGTGAATAACAATAAATACTTGTTTAACAGTTCTGTTCGAACTAATCTCAATTATTTATTATATTTCTGTTTCAGGTGAGTAATCTGAGATGACCTTATGCAGCCTTACGTGCACTCAGAATTTTTGAAACAATTCTGCAGTGGTAAGCGAAACCTCAAATTAATCCTCGTTTTTATCCTAAATTCGATTTGAAGCGAATTCGAAAATGGACTTTCTCTTGTTTCATTTAAACTTTGTTTCGAGTTTTGTTTGTGCGAACGCACAGCAAATCCTGTGGAAAAGTTTCATAACAATCACAATACACAACAATCGAACATTATACATGGGTAGTGAGTTTATTTCGGTGATTATGATAAAACTTGTGTCCATCGAATTTGTTTCAAATTGAATTATGAACGAGAATAGTAGTCGAGTCGATGACACGGTCTTCAGTCAACTATTCTACAAATAATAAAATATATATAATTTTCCTTTCGAATTAAAACCAGAATAATTCAAATGAGGTATCACTGAAGAATGATCTTGTATGCGAAAATTCGTATATAAAAATTATAGAAGGAAAATACTGTATATTTCGAATAGTTTTATTCCTCATTTAGAAGTGGAACTATGTAATATTATTTTATGTAATACAACTATTATTTTGGTGTAATAATATATTAATTACAAAATTCTGTATAATAATGGTAATAATAATATAATAGTGGTATTTATAATATAATAATTACATAATTTAATATAACGTAATAATTTTAATTAGTAATAAATAGATTCATATTATGGACTAATACGGTTTGTAAAAGACCCTTTAAAAATATCACGGATAACAATATTTCAACTATCGCGCAATAATCAGTGAAGAATGTCGTAGCCAATAAACTATTAACTATTTTCTCTCGATCGAACGTTCATCTTTGCTCATTCCCTTTCTCATGTACGGGATAACTTCACCCTCCTCTTCGGATAAGTTCCGCGGGTGCAAACTTTCCCCTCGTTTTCCAATAACTTAGCTAATAGCTCAGGGGAATAGCTTGACCAATAATTGCTCGGGTGTTATTAGTCCTTGAGATTTATTTTTCCTCAATGGGAAGTAGCGAATTTTTCCTTCTTCCGTTAACTGCCATTACTACTTTCATATTTATACATTTAATACAATTTTCTCACAGAATCTCGTTGGTGCTTTAAATATTTTTATACAAATATTGATTACCGTCTTACTCTATTCGATTATTCAAACCGGATAAAGAACGAAAACGTATAAAATAGACAAACTTGAGTCAAATTACTTCACAATGGGTCAATTAAGTCGTCTATCGAGCTTCTTTCTGTATGAGAAATTTAAAACTTTGTATCAGATTTCTGTATCAAATTGATAAATCACAAGATTCATTATATACATTTCGCACTTCTATCGTGTATACGAAATATTTTGTAAAATATTTTTCCTGATCATATATCCATCAGTTTTGCACACCTCTCGTACCCCACCCGATTCAATGGTGATGTCTTTTATTAAAAATAAATAGTCTACTACTTTTCGTTGAATATATTTAGTATCGTAGACTGAAGGACCCTAAACGGAAAAGGGTCATGATAGCACGGATGGGTCTGTACTATTTTCGGCGACCGAAGGGGTGAGGGTAGTTTTAAAGATAATTGGGGAAAGCGAGGTCCTTAGGAATATTGCGTGAAAGATAGTCATTTTGTATTATTTTTCGTTTAATGTATCTTTATTTTTATCATTGTACCATATATTCCAGGACAATCCTGTATATACCGTAGATCATTAACGACTAGCAACGCATCACCACCCTTAACCGAACTAACCCTCACAAAGCAGTGCAAGGCATCAATAGCTAGAAACAGTGGACCACTGGAACCCAAGTAAACCGATCTCAAACCCGAAAAAATCCTTCAGTCGCTACCTCGTGGTAGCATCGACCATCCCAACAGCTCCGCTAAGCTTGCACGATCCGGCACACATATCCGAAGCAATTAACCGAGTTAAAGCTCACGCAGGCCATTTAGCGCGAGTTAAAAGCCTGACTGGCGTAAGGCATTCGCAAGTTCTCTCTATCCCGATGAAAGGCGGTATAACTCGAGGCCCGATTGCGCTTCGAAACGCAGCTCTGTGGAGCAAAGAGGGATAGAAGTCGCGTCTTGCACCCCCGCGCGCACGTGACTAGATGCAGTTTACCAGGCAAAAATGTTTCCTGGGAATACTAATTTATTCCGGTTTCGTTTCAGTACGGAGGAAATGATAGTCTTGTTTCATCTAAAACTATTAGGTTGGATATCTTCTCTTGAAAATTTAAACTGTTTTTGATACTTTGAGGAGAAGTATTAGTATTATTATTGACTGTTCGTGTTAATTTTAATATTTATTTTAAGGGAGATTGAAGATATTGGTTACTGAGGACAGAAGAAAGAAGAAAGTTATTTATCCCAATCAATGGCTATTTAAATTTTCGATTATTTCAAATAAATACAAATTATTTTCCGTTGCATAGAATCACTGGTATTTAACCTTCTCATTCCTCATGTGCAATACAATGTACTATAAACTGAATTAGGATATTCTCTCTAAATCTACTTTGAAATTTTTCATTATTTGTGCCACCCCCTTGCAATAAATAAATAAACTCATGGAAATAATTCACTAGTGTTTCCTAAAATTAAAGAATAATCGTATATCTGATTAATGAAATTAAAATACTCACGATGAATTACTTATCTACGATTTCAAATCGCAGAGTGTCACTTGAGTCGTATATTTAATTAATACAATTAAATACAAAGTAAAATATACACCATTAATTTAGCAGATATTTAACACGAATAATCTACTTACAACCAAGAACCACGGAATGTCCCACAAACCTATTTACATACCCAACCCATGAAAGCATAAAATATTCCATATTAAATATTTCCAGAATTACCATGAAAAGGTAAAATACCTCTCACTACACTGGAAAATCCCTTCTGTACGAGGCACGGTCTCGCCAGACGCGATTCAATTATAAATCACTTTTCCAAATATTTGAAACGCAAATTTGCGATCCGTGATGCGCGAGAGAAATCGATCGTTGAGCGTCTCTAACGATCGCAGCGGAAACGAGCGAAACCAGGACGCGCCGAATATTCAAGCGGAAGCAATGAGAATGCGCCGGTGAGGCAAGGTAATCCAATGAAATCTCATAGCGAGCAGGCAGGTTTCGCTGTTTCCGTCTCCGTCGGCTTCCTGCTCCTTTATCGTTCCGTGCTCATCCGTAAAATTGCACATGACTTTTCAAGATGTCACGCTGCAAGAACGTGCGCGATTCCTCCTCGGAATTTCATCCCGAGCTTGCCTTTCTGTGGCCTTAGCACGGCTATCACCTACACGCGACAACGGATCAATGCCGTTTTTGATCTCAAAGAATCTGTCATTCCGTGAACCCAGGGTCAATTTTCATGTCTTCCATGAATATCGCGGATTTTTAAACGCTGACTTTTTATTTTCTTCCACGGTTAAGTCCATTCGAAAACACGCGAATGTATCTGTCATTTGATGGACCCAGGATCAATTTTTGTATTTTTCACAAATTTTGGAGATTCTCGCAAGATGACTCTTTGAAAGTCTCTTCTTTGGAAATTTTGGATACTGAAATACCATCATCGATAGCAGTATGTAGATGCAGATCTTTTAACTGTGATACAGATTTATATCCATCTTGAGAATACGTTATATCGTATTTACACTCGAAGAAATTTAAAATGGCTTTAATTAAAATTAATTCGCAGGGCTTAATTTTTAATTCCGCTACTATAGGAGTTGCTAACTGAGAAATGACCCGGTTAACAGGCTGAAAGGTGTAATAAAGTATGAAAATGAAAGTTCGCTAGATGAAGGAGTTGAAACGACGTTGAAAGAACGAAATTTTCCATAAGCAGCGGAAAGTTTATAAATCCTTTTATATTTAACTGAAATTAATTTAAGCTGTAATAAAGAACTGCCATTATTCTCTGTAATATATTAAAAATACGCAGCATCAAATAAAGCCCTGAGAAATAAAGTAAATTACTTAATATGAACCTCAGAGAAAACAGAATAAGAGTAAATATAAGTATTAAAGCATAAAATATAGTATAAAATTCGTAGAAATATTTAAGATTGTAAAATAAATTATTCGATGTGCTGCTATATCATAAGACGACTCGTGATATCAAATGATGGAAATGATAACGCAGCAACAAAACTTCAATTAAAAGCTGAGAAATGTGTAGCTAGCTCACTTTACAGGATTTAGCATTAAATCATCGAGTGTCATAGGGACACAGAGCAGCGTTTCACGACCACCCCTACGAGCTGTAAATCTAATCTCATGTAATCCCTGTGAGTGAATTTCGCAAAGAAATTTGACACGATAAGCGAATTTCATCGAGAAACGAATTTATCCCCGCGTGTCATTCAGGACGTTCGAAGGGGGTAAAAGGAAGACAGGACGAAATTTTGTAGCGTTCGTTACGCGGTCAGACTTTGGAAAGTCTAAGGACAGAACGGCCGTAGGGAAGTCGCTGAATGTCCGCGAAGGAAATCGAGTTACGACCTCTTCTCTGGTATAACTTCCAGCTTTCAACGAACGATTCAATAACTCCCTGACTGGCTCGTTCCCGGCCACTTTAATTTTTGCGCTTCCATCTTTGATAAGTACTCGCAAACTATGTTTATGTAGCGCGGAATTCTCCTTCACTCGCCATATGACGATTTAACAAGACATCAAACTCGGAAGAAACTTCCGTGATTGCTAATGTTCTCCTGCGTTTGTTTATTCGAAACGAGTCATCTTTTCATCACCCTGATGACTCATTGGCTGTGACAGAGTAACTATTACCTAGGCTTAATGTTTCCCGAGCTATCGTTAATCAAGGTACTATTAATATTATTATTCCAGAAATTGAATAGGAAATAATGAATTATTTGTAAGCAGAAAATTTTATTTTTATACTGTTCGGTTCGTAGTAAAGTAATTCTGAGATCAGTTCAATCTTTTCTATTCCAAAAATTTTAATCGCATGGTTCTAAGAAGAAGTTATTTCAATTTATTCCAACATATTGGAAGATTATATTATTTTGGTGCATAAGTAGTATAATTGTATTTTAGACCGTGCTAACTTTTAACTTTGAAATGAGCTAGACGTGTGTTGGAATTTTTAAATTCCCTGAACTGCTGTTCCAAATTTTATAAGATCGAGAAGCTTGGAGTTTTCGCAGCTTGGGTTATTGATTTCATTCTATACGAGGAAGATTTTGTTTTAATTTCTTTTCCTTCGATACGCCCTACTTTTTTGCGGGACGGAGGGCAAACTCGAGGAGCAATAAAAATATCACCTTTTAACACCCTCTGTTCCACGTGGGGTATCGGTGACCCGCGATAGTCGCCAGTAGTAAATCACAGGTAGTAGTAAAACTTACATAAAACCTACATAGCCGTGGATATACTGTTGAAGAATTGTAGATGTAGGATAGCGTTAAAGTGTCACGAAATTAAATTTAACTCAGGCACTACTTACCTCTAATTAAATAGTCAAGTGTACCTTTGTCGCTCAAATTTAGGCTTTTATTATAATTTATTGGAGCATGAAATCTACCACAATTAACATGGATCGCGACACTTCGAATTTCGTAACCAAGAACTTGTAAGATTCGGTTTGGAGTTGTAAAATGATTAAATTTCGTATCCTGGTACGTAATTGAAATAGTGGAACCCCAACGATAAGCTCTCGTATACCGAAACTTTGAACTCCACGACTTTGGAGTCACAGAACCTCAACCTGGCGTTCCCCAGAGTCGTTAAATTGATCTAGAGAGTGTCTAGAACCGCAAGTTCGTCACTCTAAATTGGCGATAATGCAGGAACACGGAATTTTAAATCAATGACAATGCGGAGAATTTAATAGCAACTGGAGCAATCACAGTCCTACAATGGAATTAAAAGAAGCTACTGGACTTTAGATTTGTATGACGTAGATATATCTCGAATCACCGTAATACTCTCGTATTTTAAGCGTTCCAATCCGAGACACTTCACCATGTACCCCATACTCGCAACCCCGAATCACATGTCTCTGATTTCCGGTTCTCCATCCCAAATTTTCAGTCTGATCAGAGATCAAAGCGAAGGTAGTTCTGATTTGAATCTGTGAAGAAACCAAGCTTTGTAGGAAATAAGGGAATTGGATCATCTGAGAGGTCGTTGGTCTTTGTGTCGCTGCCTCTGATCTTCGGAGTGTCATCTTCATGAAGACTCGTAGAAGGAAACAAACAGCTCGTTCTTAAGTACGAGATAAGTCTTAATATGCTTCTTGAGCTAGTGTTTGCAACAGACCACTCTCTCAATGTATACTCTTGTCATCAATGTATACAGAATGCGTTTCAGTCCTTAACAGTTTGAGGTTCCTCTAAAACGATCTACAGATGCAGATAGATTTCGCGTAACACGTGATTCACGTGATTTACTAGTATGTCAACGCAAATGATTCATCATTAAATCCTAGCGATTTACTACAGCGTGTGCACACTTGCAACTAACCTAACCCAAATCCATGCAGACCTCGCGAATTTTGTCAGCGTTGGCACTTACATACCGCTTGACTCATCCACATGCAGACCCCAATCCAATAACCTGTGATGGTCGCCTTCAACCCACCACCAGAGAGATTCGAGCAGGTTCGAGGTTTCTGGAAAGTATTCGATCAGCTTCCTGTATATAGAAGTTCCTGACCTGCTAGGTAGCTTTATCGAAGAGTCCACTGATAGGCCCAGGACGAAACGCATCCCTTCCTTTCCTGTCTCTTTCGTCTTTTCCTTCGACAGTCTCAAACCTAATTCATCCCTTTCGATCTCTCACGACTTCATCGCTATGACGTATACCTGTGTGGAGGTCCTTCCCCACTATTATTTGATGTCAGCTGATCACAGGCATCTTCCGTTGGCGGCGTAGCTAGAAGGGACCGAAGGAAAAGGAAGGGATGCGTTTCGTCCTGGGACTCATCGGTAAGGCTACCTAGCAGGCCCTGCCTCAGACACTGGGATACTATTGGAAGGTCGGGAAGTTATATAATATATATATGGGATTGGAATAAGCACGGCCCTGAAAGAATGCCAACTGTGTTTGGGCTTAGGATGCAAGTGACCGCGTGCAAGAGAATTAACTGTAAAGAATATTTATGGCAGGGTCGAGCGAAAGTTTAAGGATGCGTTCAGAGTGATCGAAGTACCTGGGAAAGGGGCATGATTGGGAAGGAAAGCCTGGGCATGAATGCTTTAAATAAGGGTGTAAGAGCGAGGGCAACTCCAGTCTCCACGGTCTACTATTTAGAGTCATGAACAGTGTACGGTGTTTAGTCTTTAAGAGTTCATAAGCTAGTGTCTAAGAGTATGTCGGTAAGAAGTCAAAGTCGAGGGTACCCATAGTGGGGTACCTCTTGTTTCAAAGCCGTCAATCTACGTATAAGCTTATTGTATTTTATTAAGAAGTAAAACAACGCTATTTTAGCTCAAACCGATCCTACATATATTGGATTGAGAGGTTTTGCGAGAAAGTCCTCGAAATCGGAATCCAGCTTGCGGTGACGGTGAGAATGATGGTCGCTACACCTGGACCCCTCTGTTCGTCGACGGAATGTGTCAAAGAAAAAACGAACATCGTCATCCCCTAAGAATTATTTCGAAGATAAGGGAAGCAATAGAGCGTAATGGACCAAGCGGCTGCCCGCTGAAACCAATTTCTACGTACGCGGGGCAAAAGAGTAAAATATATACGCGTTGTAACGATTTAAAATTGTACATTTAATACACGGTTTGCAGCTGCGAGTGGCATTAGACGATAATTTCGATTAGAAGGTTATTTAAAAAATCATATATAATTTAGAGAGTTTGATTTAGGAGATGCAAGAAGAATTTAAATATTAAATCAAATATCTCCTTTTTGCAAAATTAAATGGAAAATCAAACATGGAGACTGAAATAAAATTCGAGTAATTCGTTTTGAATAACAAAGCAGAAACACAAACATTCGCTCTGTGTCTGGTTATCGCAAGTATCAAAAGCAATTATCCATTTTTCAATTAAGATTGGTATTTCATTATCGGTTTACAATAATGAAATAGACTTCTGTTTGTTTGTATAGCTATCTCGTGCTTTAAAGTCCCTGTGTAATTCTCCTTTAACGCTTTGATTGCTGGAAAAATGCTACTTGACGCTCAAAATGCAATCAAATTATTCGTGGAATTTTGTTCAAACTCGTATTTCGAGAAGCTTGTTTCACTTAATAACGACGCTCGAGTCAGGAGTGTGTAAACTTTTCCATGCTTCCATTTAGCGGATTGTTGAGAAAATATTTATCACGACCTGCTTTCACAAAGTATTGTACTAAACTGTGATTAGGAGGTTCGTCACGAATTGAGAATGAAAATGGGACTGGACTAAACTGAATTCCATATTTTTGAAAATAACTTCATATTCTTCACGATAAATCCTCAGGGGTCGTTCATGGTATTTATTCTTGGCGCCAAAATTATTGATGTATACTACTTCCAGCTTCATAAAACTTCCAGTTATTATACATTTCATAAAGAAAAGGTAGAAAAATAATTTTGAAATAATATCTACCTTGCTGTACAGACTTCTTTGTTATCTTCTTTCTCATCTTCTTTCTCATAGCGTTATCGATATTTGAAAATCACAAAATATGGTGGTAGATAATCGTTGAAATAAATTTAACAATTTTTGATGAATTGTTCGCGTGTATTATCTATTCAAGGGAGTTCATATCATGAGAGGAAAACATCTATCAAAGGAAATGAAATGGGAATGGTTAAATAGCTAAATGCCATCGACATTGTGAACTCTGTCAGCTTACGTTATGACGCGTCATTCTTACCTTACTAGTTTCACTCCATGAATAATTTCAACCATGTAATTTTAATGACTAGCTATCGTAGTTTTCCAGCGAGTACTTCGTAACTTAGCTATAACGTAATATCACTCTGTCGACATACGTATACACCAGATACAATTGTGACAAATTAACATACGTGTATGATTATACATTTGCGGAATAAAGTGCTTTCATCGCCCAATAATCATAATAATAATTATTATTATTATTATTATTAACATCAGTAAAAGTAATTATATTTATTATATTTTTATTTTTGTATATCAAGAATAATTTTTGTTATTCAAGATCGAATTTAAACTTTGAATAAAAATAAAAAGGGAAAGAAAATCCTACAGTATTAATAATATTTAAAACTAGATTTTCGTCGCTTTTAATTTCATTTCGCTCTTTTCTATTGTTACACGACCACATTTTATGTCGAAAAATTTATTTCGATGTTTTCCATTAGATCTCGATGAATTTCTAACGCGGACCGAATACATTGCAAAAGCACGAATCGAAAGCTGAGATTTCCTTTTCCGGAGCATTTGTACGCGACAAATTATTTATTAGTCCAGGATAAATTTTCTATTCGATGAATGAAATAAATGTATTCTTCGTGTACCACTGAAATGTAAAGATGCATTTCTCGATTCGGTTGAATAATCCAGGTCCCTTTTTCAATTAATTATATGGTGTTTGAAATAGGCATGAACTGTATTCATCAAAATCGATAGTCCTTCTTGGGGAATTATTTTATTCTGTGAATTCAGTATCGTAATGTAAACTGCATAATTAACTGTAATATAAAATATAGAAGTTGCGGTGTTTCTATTCTTTCCCTCGTATCAAACTATAAACACATCAAGCAGAATCTTGCTTTTCGCACAATGATATCTAGTGCTTCACTCTTTCGGAACCAAATGGCTCGTGCACAAAGATTGCCTCGGAAACAATTGTGAGAACGTTCTTCCCGTGTTGCATGTGTATCGATCTTTTCTCATCTCGGTCACGTATGTATGTGTACACTGGTATATCGTCGAAACAAGCCAAACAGCTAACGAATCGTTCGTACAACTGATCACAACACCACCCGCTAGACAAACACTCGTTTGTTCCTCCATCGCTTGGCAACAGCCACTCGATTGTTACCCCTCTGCACACCCCTTCTTTAATCCGATAGTTGGACACTCATAGGAGGAAGTTTCATCGTGATATCATTGGGCTATAATTTGTTTGACCTGCTTTTATTTCTGGCGAGACATTTATTCGTTCCTGGCGATTAATCGAATGTGAGATGACGGGGTGTGCTTCATCCACGTGTGCGAAGTATGACTGGCGCCAGTGGATGATGCGCGAAGCGATGTGTTTGGGACTGTGTGACAGAAGCCCGTGTGTGTTCGTTTCTTAGGTTCGAGCATGGACACTCGTTTTCCGAGGTATGAGAGTGTGTGAAGGCGTGTGTAAGTGTTCCAAGGACGAATGCAGGGTGTGAGAAGGGTAGTTTGGGTCAGAGGGTGACTGTTGGATCGGAGTTTGATAGCGCAGCACATCATCTTGTGCCTAGTTATAGCGTTGCAGTCGTTAATCTATTGTTAACAAACATAGTCTTCACAATTTTCACACAGTCTACGTGTCGACCTTGAAACAATGATCCCTACACAAATTTTAGTAGCTGAAGAGAATTTCCGATTAAACAACGGCCATTAACCCTTTGCGCTCGAGAGGCACCCTACAGTCACCATATGATAAAATTTCGAAACTCGATATTCATGAATATATCAAATTTCAGGTGTGCGAGGTATCGAAATCAAATATTTCTACGTGTTAATTATCATACGGTTTCTTATCCACTGCTCAGAAAAATATCGTCAGATTTGTAACAGAAAATCTTTCAACTCCTATCCTTCTTTGGCCAAAAAATGGTCGAGTGCAAAGGGTTAATATCGTACCAAAATTGTATGAAAGAATAATATTGTTAAGAAGGAATATTGACGAGAAAGAGGGAAATTTAACTTAATCTCGTCATAGCTCTGAGATCCGATATAAATTATCCCTGCATTTATAGCCCACATTGTCGTATTCAGGTTATGGTTCTTCCTAATAAATACTTGTCTATATTTCCTTGCTACGTCTACTGGTGTGGAAGAGATAGTTATCAGGAATAGAAAGGGGTGTTCGTTAAGAGTGTTGGATTGGCTTAAATTAGTGTGCAACGTATCCAATTCTATTTTCCCAATATCGGGAAACTTGTCAACCTTTATTCAGCCGTAATTTAAACTTGCTTTACTAGACCAACTTCTGCCAATAAACCACTTACTTTAGGTTACCTCTAGTTGCTCCCTGTTCACTTTCTCAGTTGACAGAAACACGTTTCGCTTATAAAGTTGATTGGGGAACTCTTTGTCGAAGATGATGTATGGTAAAAATCGAGATCCGAAATTACTATAGTTTACTCTATACGAATATGATGTTAGCCATACAGATTGTGATAGATCTTGGAATAGACATTAGGGAACTGGGACTGTAAGGGTTTATGACACTCACGGCAATGATAGATTTAAAGAATCTGCAGTTACACGAAAAGCATTCAATTTTTGCATTCTCGAAACTCCACGGACCCCATCCCTAATTCAAAGCCCAGAGGCAAAGTTATAAAATTTAGGCTACGTGGTTACAGTGGATGATTTCATAACAAACTAACGGTATAATAATTATGAAAACAGAGAAAAGAAGCAACGAAAAATTCGAGTGAAAGAAATTAGTTCATCGGAAGACTGTAAGCTATCCTGGTACCCCCCTCCCCCCAGGAAAAAGGAAAGAAATATTCACGAGATCTAGACTCGCGTATAATCGCGTAACAGACATTCGTATAACGATATTCCCGATCGGCGACAGGAATCTCGTACCTTTCGTCCTGCTGTTTTGGCTTTTAAATTTAATCGAGCCGTCGCGGATGCCTCGCTGCGGAGGTCCATAGACGGACAGGAGCCGGAAAAATAATTAAAATCAATTGGCGGGGCCAAGGATGGAATAGGTATGGGTATAAGGTGCATGACGGGCAGGAGAAGTGAGAATAAATACCCACCTAACGAGCACGGAAATTGACGAACCCGTTTGAGGGTGCTTCAACCTCCAGCACTTGCTATCGGGACGTCGGAGGTCGAGCGATACCTTTGTCCCTCGTTAAATTCCAAAGGCGACGATATTTTGCCCCAGCCAACTCCTCCCCGACCCCTTCGGACCGCCCCTCTGCCCCGTTCTTTTCAATCTCGTTCTACCGATGACATTCCACCCGGTCTGCGGAAGAATAAGGCAGAGGATCAGGAAATGTGCCACCAAAATCGACGAAAATGTCACGCGGCCCGAATTACCGGCAGACGTTGAATTATTAGATGCGCGCCCCGTCTTAATTGCAGCCCCGACGCCTAGCGTATATATATACGACGGTATATACCACGGTGTTACGGCGAGGGTGTGTTTGGCGAAGATTAATGATCGAGAATCGTGATTTCGCTCTGCCGGTATTATATCCTGTATGACGCTCGACGAGCTCCAACGGGATAACCGAACGAATGGTTTTTTTATGTAAGTTGGAGGAAGGGTGGGTGTGTATGCGAGGGTGCATGACGGAGACGCATTAATTACGCTGGAGATGATATCGTTAATTTGACGGTTGTTATTTGGGCCAGTTCTTGAGATTGAATGGGATAAGGAAGCGAGGCGGGAGTTGGACGTGGTTTGGTGGATTCGGGTTTGGATTTCGGATTAGACCGTGGGATCGTGAGTTGAATTTCATCGACGAAATTTTGGATTATGCAAAAGGGGTGACGAAGGTCCCGCGTGAGTGGAATTGGTTGATGCGGGCTTGTCGTTTTTATGTTTTATTCGTTTAACCATCGTCTTGTGTTTGCGTCGAGGGATGCGTCAGGGACGTGCATTGTAATTTAATTTGAAAATTGGAAATATGTAATTTGAAGTAGAATTAAATTTCAATGGGTCAAAAGTCTCTAGTCATCGTAACATTTTCTCCTCGTGTATGTTAATTGCTTTTATTCCGTTTGTTTTTAGATTGTACTGTGTTTGTGGAGAATATAAAATGTTTTGTTAAAACAGGATTATAATATTATTTATTTATTTTCGTTTTCCTTGATCAGGGTTGATACCCTTTTCAATCATTGCATCCCCGCAACCACATCAACATGCCAACTTGGATTGATTCGATAGCTGCGTGCGCGTAAACCAAATTTAATTGCATTTGATAATCAATAACTAAATATGCAAATGAATTAACAAATAATAGCACAACGGCGTATAATAGTTATACAGTAGCCGTAGCTACTATAATCACGTTATTAAACAAACAAAATTACCCTTCATAGTCGCAATAAAAAGCTGTGCATTTAAATTAGTGATATTTTAAATCCGGGATTCCTTGCTGAAGACATGTACATATAAAATTAATTTTAAACGTGATATAATTCGTTCTGTTTCTTTCAATAAAAAATCAAAAGTCACGGCGATCCATTTACACGGTTTCATTTTCTTAAACAAGATTTACAGGCCATTTATTAAATCACTGGCAAACGGCATAAAAAGTTTGGTCGACCAGGTACCTTCTCGGTAGTGACTCTCAGTGACAACTGAGAGGAGTAACGCAACCTGCTATTTCCATAAAACATTACGACTTATAAGGGTCGTATCCGCGGAATCTCATAATGCAACATCCGTGCAATAAAACCAACGAGGCAACGACGTTCGCTATAACCAGCCACTAGTATCGTTACGACCTGAGATATAAAAAGAAGAAAAAAGAAAAGGAACCACGATCCTTATACTTGATTTCGCAGTCGTTATGCCTGGTCCCTTTAAAACTGGCCATACGTTCGAATTTTCAATCTTCTTTTATTTCCTGAAGAATAGATAAGCCAATGTAGATAAAACGATTGCAGCCCTCTGAATAATTGCGAGAAATCCTCTTGGATTATTGGGTTATTAGGATTAGATCTCGCATTATTATTCCGTGCTTTGCAAATTTTATGCATCCCTAGATAATGAAACCGTTTATGAGATTCGATGATAGCAGTTTTATAGTGGGGCTGACTATCTAGATACTTTTTCAGGATAGGAAGCTTCGTGTTTTTATGGAGCTGGGAGTGACTTCAAAAGTGTATGGAACTTACATGGAGTTCCATCCGTGAAAATTATTCTAATTTGATTAATTTTGAGCCTAATTATCCATCATTTTATCTACCACGTTTAACCTGGGAACCTTAGAGGTATTTAAATTTCTTAAGGTATTTAAATACAAAAGATGTTGGATTTTAAACATATTTATTACGAGTTATTGTGAAATTAAGAAGCAAAATAATTACTGTTTATAACAATTGCACTGACTCCTTTTACACTGCTGGTCTTCTGCTCGACTGTATCATTGTATCACTTCCTGTCATTCTGTGTCACTGCCTGAGTCTGTCTGTTCAGTCACTTTTCGTTCATTCACACGTGCTGCACACTGATACGACGTATCTCTAGAATCTCACGTATATTCCAATAACTCATCCAATAACTCGTATAATCTTATCCTTAGACTAGTGACGTATGTCAAATTGACTCCTAGTATTAGTGGTGATGTACGTCGGATTGACTGTGTCACTGCAATAGTGCTGACTTGACAGCAAATTGACTTCGCATCATTGTAGGTGACTTGAAGTCTAATAACAAATAGTAGCGTGTTCATACAATACAAGCAGAATATACGGAGCCAATTTGACTTCAAGTTAGCACTATCGATACATAGCCAATTTGACGTGCTATGAAAATAGTGGTCACCACTTGAAGGTTAGCCTAAACATCCGCTCGTTGTTCGCACCTATGATCGTTCGATCTATCGATTCTTTGTACCGACATTCGTCCAGAATATTCCCACCCCTACATACAGTGACTCGCGAAAATATTCGGACACCAGGGTATGTCTGAATTAATCAGATCGTATCGCAGATACTAATAAATGGACGGTGTTCATTACTTTTTCTAATGAGAAGACATTTATTCAAGTAAACATAGACATATGTTTTATGTAATAAATTTGTATGAATTTATTGTAATAAATTATAAACAAAATGATGCCCCATTTTCACGTCACAAAAATATTCGGACACTTGGCATATATAACGTTATATAAGCCTAATTTATTTACATAAATACATTTTTTAACATTTTGTCGCATAGCCTTTTTGTTTCGATACGTGCCTCAATCTGTTGGGCATATTATAAATGATTTTTTCCAAATAGTTTATACTGATAGCAGTCCATTCTTCCAGTAACCTTTGTTGTAATTCTTCTTTTGAGTTAATTGATGTTTTTCGTCACGCAAGAATCCAAACACTGATCCCATCACTTACCAAACGAACCTCGTAAACTCCCCAATCCAGTATAAAATCTTGACATCCTCGAGATTCGACTCACTCCGACACTCACACCCAACTCGACTAGCATGACACCGATCTCGCACGAACCTCATCTGCCACCCATTTCTACACAGATTTTCCACTGAAATGCATATCAAACGACAAGGCTACCCTCCCTGCCCCTCTTTCACCCTCTTTGCTTATTCTGGAATCGATGAAGCACTGGCCAAGAAAGGGAAGAAAGACGCGACACACCCAATCCCTGGATACTCTTTTAGCATCGACGATAACGGTTGCTCATCGGTCGGTGGCGTAATAAAAGCAGCAGCCGGTTGCTCGATCCTCTTTGTTGTCGGCTAAAAAACCGTGGAAGATCGGTTGTGTGTACGGCGACTATAAAACGGACGGCGTCTAATGAGAAACAGTACGAGACGAATTGCTCCGAGACTTTGGGAACCCTTTCACGGGTTCTTCGAGCAATATAGGTAACGTCGACCGAAGGCACGGCTTTATCCCTTTGTTGGGAATTATCGAGTAAGCCGTGTTACCTGGTTACTCTCTAGATTAAATCTTATCCCCGCGTTTTCGCCGGACTTGCCGGCCGGGCACGAGGCCGGAAAATTGAGCGAAACCAAGCTGTTTCCACGCCAAGATTTTCCAAGTCGCGTCGAATCAAACCGTCGGGGGTAACTTCTAATTAATCCTGCTGAGGGATTAATCCTCGAAACGATTGTTGCTGGAATGAAAGGGGTTGAGGGAAGGTTTGCCGAGGTGTCGAATGTGGATGGACGTGTTGGAGATGAGACATCGGGTATTTTCCTTTATTCGTTGTTCTAGTAGGATTGATAAATTGTATTTTTAGATATTAGTGTCTTATTCGCAGGTTTTAATTTTATACTCGGTTTATTACACTTAGGTACTCACGTGTTTGTAATAGCGAATATTCTTGCAAGTCATTCTCATCCTCACATACACATACTCGTACAGTCATACGTGAATTGTCGATATGTTAGTGCAGGGTATTACCGATTTATAGTTGGTCGTATCTATTTCGGGTACATATATATTCCTCCGCAGGGATAAAGATGACAATAGTGACATTATTCAACGATATTAGTACTGAGGTATATTACCGAGGATAGTGTATTATAGCATTAATAGCGAATGATAGCATTTGTAGCATAAAATAGTGATAAAGGATTAAGAATAGCACCGAGGGAAACAAACTCTAGCAAATTATAGAGATAATTTTTTTAAATATAGGCAATCATAATCGTTTTAAGCAGTTTATAAATAAAAATTATTTCAAGTTAAATTAACTGAAAGTACTCAATAATAGTCACTGTAATTATACCGTAAATTTGTAGAAATTTTCCACCGAGCTTACTTTAGTTAGTGCTTATTGTTATTTACTAGTTATTAATTTTTCACATCGTTATATGATTAAAGAAATTTCAAAATCTTCTGCTGAAGTTAAGAAATTCAGCAGAAGTTCATTTCTACCGTGAATTTCATTCAATTCGAGGTACAATTTTCAAAGTTACATTTACCAAAGGATTTCAATTGCAACATTGAAGCAGAGTACACGAACTAAATTAAGTTTGCCGAAAAATCCGTTGCCCCGACGTTTATCTCAACCTTTAAATTCTCTTCTTCAATCCACCTAGTACACGTGTTTCATGTTCTCCGGTTCGCCATATTTTCTCTCTTTTTACACCTCAAACACACAATCTCCATTTTAAATCGTTTCCACCTTACAAACACTTTAATGGAAAAAAGGTGAAACGAAAACGCGTTTCTCTGGTTAAACTAAGCGGCTACCGTTACACACACGCTAATTTCCCCTCCTGTTTCAAACGGACATCTCGAGTTACCCCGTATGAAACGCCAAGCTCTTGATTCCTTGCAAACGGAGAAAATTAGCGAAATAATCAGAGATAAAGAAACGGTCCTGATCTTGTTTAAACACGCGTTCAAAGCATCTCTAGCTTAAAGAGTGGAGGGAAGTCGAAAAGGAAAATTGGATGACACGGGATGGCAGCGGACGGAATTTCGTGTTTGTTGTCTCGTTAACGGCCCTGACAAAATGATAAATGCAAATCGACTATATATTTTCGCGTTAAAGTCGACGTTGAGTTTAACAAGGAACACACGGGTAATGTCCGACGTCAATTTTGACGAAACTTTGCGTTGTTCGCGAAAGAGGCGAAGTTAAGGTACACGTATCTACCTTCAGCGACAGCCACTCGAGTTTAAAGGCAAAAGAGGTAAAACTATCCAAGGCAGCTTTAACCCTCCAAAATAGTGTCTTACAAATTACGAAGAACGTAAGAGGGAATGTAGAACAGAAATTGCTTAACTTTTTGCCTGGTTTATGAACGTTTCTCGCAAGTTTGATAGGTAGAAAGAAGAACATGGAGATGAATCGTTTGAATGTTTATTTGATTGTATTTGGTTGTATATTTCAATTGTCTGAAATTGTAGTGAAATTGCACAACAATGATGTTTAAAAATTTTGGAAGAAGTTCTTTATTAGCTTGTCAATTTTATTGAAAACACTTCGATACCTTTTGATACCATAGAAATTTCTTTTTTAAGAGTTAGAGCATGACGAGGTTGGAATTTCAATGGGGAATCTCAGTTTCGTATATGTCACGGATGCTTAACACGACCGCTCAAATGACTGATAGATGAATAATAACAGAATATTGAAAAATTAATTTCTTGCATATGAGAAGAAAAATTGGGAAAGCGAGTGATCGAATCGATACCGTCCAATAGGGAATTTTTATTTCAAATTTTGGAATTCCGCATTTAGGGCATGGTAGATATGGTGTTAATATTCTTCAACCATTTATCTTTCTAATTTTTCAATTTCATTCCGATCATCTTCCAAACTTTCTATATTTTCGAGAATACTATAGCTGGTAATACTTTTCGTTTATTTCAATCCATTTCAGCCTTGTGTCTCTCAAAATACTTCGATTAAACTATCTATTGTAATGAAAGTCGAACAGTTTACCCCCCTTTCGTTGCGTTCCAATACAATTTCATCTTGGAAAAAATCGACTGGCCCAAACTGTATATCACCGATAACGAGTGACGAGCGAGCGTGACAAGAGGGATCCTTAATTTCGCGTGTGACACGAACGCATGAGCTAGCCCGAAAATGAGGTATTCCAGAGATGGAGTGAACGGCCACACGCGTGACACGTAGGCAACACAGGCGGCAGACTCGGAAGCAATAACGAGTCGCAAAGCGGAAAGCGAAGCAACTGATGTACTACCGATTACGCACACTCGGAATGCTCGTACCAATTAGGACACTGTAAGGACAAGAACGTCTAGGCATAGACGATCTCTGCCCTTCGGTGTCTCCCTCGGGCTCTATTCCCCGTATCCTCGCTCTCTAATTAGTCTGCCCGATAAACTCGATTACGGTGTTTCCAGCTGCCCTCCTGAAACCCCTTTCCTCATATTCTCTCCTACCGTCCATTCAACTCGATGGTCAACGATGCATACGAGACGCTTTCTCTTTTCGCAAACAGCCATTCTTGTTTATCGTCGCATTTCCTCCACGTTCCGACAATTCCCCCCCGTTTCGACCATGTTAAACACGAATATCCGCCCCCTTTTTTCCGCCATTTCGGAGAACGTTGTTTTACGCGAGATTTGAAAAGGTCGACTTTCTGTCCGGATGGTGCCGTAAGCGTAGGGTGAATTTATTTCGCGAGATTTCTTATACAGGGGAGATAATTGCAGGGTCGTGAGTAATGCAGGGGTGTCTAGAAATTTTCAATATTGCGTACGAAGTTTTGCACTCGACATGCATGATGAGTGCATGAACTCGTCAAGTGACAAAAGTATTACGATTAGGAATTGTTTCTTAATCCTTGGAACGAAATTATGCCAATGAGCAGTGATCGATTATTCGATAAAACAGATAGAATAAATCAATAAGGAATAAATTATACGCAGGATGACAATCAATCGGCGATATTTAAGTAGTAGAGTAAACAGATAATGCGGAAACAGTAATAAATCGATAATATTTCTGTAATAGTACGTGTGAATTAATATAGAAACTCAGTTGTCCTCGATATTTCTCAAACATATTCTGAATAAATTTTTAATTACTTCCACTGGAATTACGAGGGACAAAGTGTAGCGAGGCAAAGTGAAAAAACCCCTGTATGATCAGACCACCGGGTTTTATACTCCTTTGCGACTCCTTTGCTCGCGACAATTCAACAATTATGTCAAATAAAATATTCACTCTACAGAAACTTAACAGAAGCGTCCAATTGCAGCATGTTTTCCCAGAAAAGTGATTGCGTATTGCGACAAACTATACGTTTCACTGTCGCGCATTTTACACGAATAATATCAGTGTTTAACATTTCCATGAGTAATACAGACTCGAATTCACGCCTAAATCTACCGAAAATCCGACTGTGTCATTTGCCAGGCATGGCAGCCCATCTGCTGAAAAATTCAATTCGATACAGAACACGTCAGTCGTGTTTCAGGAGATTCAGGCAAATCCTCTGGGGTCCCGAAAATGGAGTGTCGCGACCAGCGTAGGTGCTTAAGACGCCCTTGATGTACTCGATTCTCAGGGACAGGTGAATTGTTCGCAGACGGCAGACATTAGAGAACCATTTTAGGAAACTCTTGAGACAATTCACCCTGCGTCCCTTAAAATATCGGTGAAGTTTCAAAAGTGGCGGCTCTCTAGACCCCTAAAACTCTCTCTCTGTCTCTCTCTCTCTTTCTTTCGGCGGCCATTGTTCGTTGAAACAGGTAACTTGGCGGAATCACCACATATATTACCAGAGCCTGGGCAAGGCGCGTGGTCTGGATACGTTTAACTTTACGCCGTTTCGCTACCTTTTAGCCACCTTCGCCATCGCCACGAATCCTCCCGGCCCTTGATCGATCGAACGGCAGAGCCGCGTTAAAGGAAGTTGGGTGAAATATACGCGTATCGCTTGTTTGGCAACTTTCGAATTAGTTATGAGCGACAGCATGATGGAGGAAACTGAGACGGAAAGTTGAGTTAGGTCTCCCATGTTTTACGTTCCAAAGCTTTGAGGGATGCGTAATGTACCGTGAAAGATTGTAATTGTGAGGCGGGAACGATTACAAAATTGTTTCTACCAATAATGTACAGTAGGCGACAAAATGATACCACGCTCTGTAATTTTCAATCTTCTTTGACTAACTTGTAAGAGGTATATTTCAGCAACGGAAAATAGTACGATTACGAATAAAATACCACTTTACAGGAGAAAGTTAATACTATATACAGCAGTTGGTAAAGATATTGGAAGAGTATTACTATCCTTGGAATATTTTCGTCAAAATAGCGAAGATTGATATTTATTATTTATTTATTTCATAAACCAGAGATGGTAAACAGTTTTTGTGATGTCGGATTCGGATTCAACGCGTGAAAATGTGTAAGAAACTTTTCCATTTCCTATAAGAACTCTTTCAACTGCTTTTTGTTCCCTTACAACCATAAAACAGACACTCGTCCCTACTACCAAAATTAATTTTCAATGAAACCATGATACAGGATCGGTTTCCAGTCAGGAAAAATATCTTCGCTCGAAACGAAACATTCGAAGGTGTTTAAAAGTTCGTATAAATCCACCCAGCAATTCAACAGGATCCCTTAATCCTTCGACACTCGACTCTACGCATTTCCATACTCGTATGTACCTTTTCCCCCATTTTCTTATATTTATTCTCTGTATATTTTCTTCTTATTCAGGCCTGACGCCATTTTTATTTTCTCACACTGTCACACTGTAAACATTCACTCTTCCACGCCTCATTCGACATTCTGCCTATTATTCACCCCGTTGAATAGTTACTCTGTATGCTCTATAATTCTCCATACTCATACATTCTGCTCTCTCGTTTCCTATTCATGAAATAATGTATTAACTGCTGGATACACCGTATGTATCTTCACGGCGCTTATGTATGTTCAATTTGCATTTATATGCAAATACCGGCCGCCGCTATTCAATCAAACTCGAGATGATAACAATCATTAAATTAGTATATTTAAGTTTGACAATTAAATCCGACGAACGAGCAGCGTGTACGTGCATGTTTCAATTTACAAGTTAAACTTACGATTTACGAGATCGTAAAGTGGATATTTTTATGGTGTACCGTGCCCGGAAATTAAGGGTTTCTTTGCTTTTTAATTTATATTTGATCGTGTTTCATGTTCTGTGTATGAGAAATAAATAGTGGGAATTAATAATTAGGGGAGACAATAATAAAAGGATAATATTCTCTTTTTAATATAAATTTTCAAATATTTGATGGTGTGGGTACCCTGTATTTAAATTTTGTTTCACGTTCCATTGGCTGGGATTTAAATTTTGGAGAAGTATAATTAAATGTTAATGTACAGGAAATATTTGTTTCTCCTAATGAAATGTGAAATGTAGATGTAGTAAATTTATTTGTAAACCGAGAAACTCCCACTGTGAATCGTTTAATCTAACGTGCTCCTGAATTACACGAAAATTAATGCATTGAAAATTTTTCCACCAGTTTCTGTGCTCAAACGAAATAAAAGTATGCAGATCACTGGTTTCCACGTTCAATAGCTACTGTTTAACCGGTTTTGTTAAACTTTACATAATTCTGAAATTTCATTGGCGTTTTTCCCGCGATAAAATTAGAAAGTTATAAAACGAATAAATTAGAAAAGGTAAAAAGAGGTAACCAACTCGCGTTCCATGAAATATTACATTATTTAATAAAAAATATGTCCGCTCTGAGTACGTTTGAAAAACCTACCGTTATAAAATTTTACTGCGGCACCATTTATACTTTGCAAGGCGAGAATAATCGTGTTCTTCCATTTCCCAAGAGAAACACTGGCAAAGACAGTGGAAATACGGAATCTTCTGAAAAGCACTACATTAATTAAAAAATTTTCAAATGAAAATACAGAGGAACTCAGAGCGATGAACATCCGTTTCATGAAGGTCATTCAAACAATACTTTTCAATTATATCGTAAATTACGATCAAATTACAATAGTGGCATAGTAAAAATCATAATATTAGTACCAATTACGTAACATCCAATAACCAAATGAATAAAGAGAAGAAAATAAAATCGTCAAACTCAAACGATCGTAAAGAAATTGCCAATTTTCAATCAGGATTGCTCAAAGAATACCGAAGTCCAAAATATAGTGCAAAATTCCAATTGTACCGCTGTAGAAATTATAATAGCAATACAAATTACGCGAATTGACAAGTTATCTAATAGCCAGACGAAAAAAGAGAAGAAAATAAAATCATCAAACTCGAACGATCGTAAAGAAATTCCCAATTTTCAATTAAGGTTGTTCAAAGAATACCGAAATCCAGAATATAGTGCAAAATTCCAATAGTACCGCAGTAAGCCATTACAGTTCAATAGAATTTGACTAGAAAATTCAATTATATTGACATTTTCGACTATATATAATTATAATAGCGATATAAATTACGCGAATTAACAAGTTATCTAATAGCCAGACGAAAAATGAGAAGAAAATAAAATCGTTGAATTCGAACAACCATACCTAAATTGCCAATTTTCAATCAGGATTGCTCAAGAGAAGCCGAACAAAAGAATACGTATAAATCCAAAATATGATCCACGATTCAAGCACTCGACTCACTATATGCAACCACAATGCATATGCCGACAGGATGTCTATCGAGCCTCTTCCTCGATCTTCTCCAACTCGCTGAATTAAGTATGGCGGAACGAAAGGATGGTACGTGGCGCGTATATCAGCAGCGCCCCCTGTGTAGGATATTCATTTACGTCAGCGGCCACGCTCCTTCGAGTACTCTTTCGATTCCCCTAGTTTCATTAAACGGCTGTCTCTAAAAGTATATTGGCCTCGGTCAATTACACCAGAGGACCGTTCATTGTGACGCGTCGCGGACCAGCGAAATTACATCGATCTTTCACGTTCGATGAACCCGAAGATAAATTTCCGTAGCCGGCCTCGCGAATCACTCTCTCTCCCTCTCTTTGCCTCTCTCCTCCCTCCAAGTGCACGTACACGCACGCAATACACGCGGGTCACTCCGTACTCGTTGTTCTATTGTCCGCTGCTTTGAACGTATTATTTAGAGTCGAGTCAGCCATCGGAATCGCCCTAAATTACGCATTATCTCTTACGGACCCGAAGAGGCTCAGCTGCTGACTCGTCTCGAAATACCATTGTCTCGCACGACCGACGAGATTACGCCATATACCGTTTGCTCCTAACTAACCTATACATATACATGAACGAGTCGCGTCGTCAAAGGTCGGAGTGCAGACGGAGAATTGGATGTCGGCCCTTCGACTTCCGTCTGTGATTGATGACAACGCGCCGATACTAATTAACGGGAATCGCTTGCGATTATTCTCTTAACGCGTCGAGCACGGATCCTTCCGCGCCTCCACCTTGTTTCCGTAAATGCTGTCTTAATTTCTGTCTGCGGCGTGCTCCGTGCCGTAACTGGTACCTTGTTTGCGTCTGAAAGGGATCGTTGCGGTCTGTCGCAGACACGCTTCTTTGACCCGGTGCAAGAGTGGATGTTGATACGAGTAGTCTGATGCCGAGAGACAGGGGTCTGATGAATTTGCGAGATTAAACGCGAAGTCTTAAAAATTCTAGAGAAACTGATTACAGGGTCCTCCACGAACTCTGATCTGAACGTCAGACGTTAACATTGGGACTGTTGTAGTTGAGTATAATATACGCGTAAAAATGGGTGCAGTTGGGATAGAGAGCTTTCTTCGAGACGTGCTCTTCGCGTTGAAGAACACGAGGCTATTTTTGAACGAAGGGAGGAAAAGGATGGGATGATGCGGGGCCTGCTAGCGGACTCGTTGTTAAGACTATTCTGGGCAACTTTCACTGGTGCCTCTCGTCTTCTGGCGGGAAAAAGCTGAAGACAGTTCTAGGAAGACATCGCCGAGGTTCAAGGACAATGGGGATGCTTAGACGCCAGGCTCGGAGTTCCACAAAAGGGATTGCCTGCACTTGAAGACGAGGCCACAGAGAGGAGACATGTCCCTACATGACTACGGGTATGCATTTTTGAAGGCTTTCGGTTACTAACCCAGGACGGAATAAAATACTCAGTCATCCTGCGAAATCTTGTCTAATTTAATCTTCGACGTTCTCTGTCTAGAGACCCGTGTCTCGGATGTGGCATATTATAGGGAAATTGGGAACTTGTGTTTTCAATGAGTCAATTGTGGGACTTCAAACGTCCTAGGATCCTTTTGACGGGGAATGCGCGAGTTATGGGATCGCCACATACTTTTCTTTTAATAATATCAATTATAATGCAGCCCTCTATGCGATTGTAACATTAGCTTGCAAGTCTCTGTTCTGACATTCTCGTGATACTATCTTCTCGGATACTCTCTCGACACTCTTCTCTTTGATCTCTTGGTATCCCTTTTTGTATCTATTCACACCACTCGTTCATTCTTTTCGCACTATTGATAATTTGGCTTAAACGTCCTCTTGATCCACTATGCCGTCGTGTCAAACACCAATCAACCTCGCTGACAATCACTCGGTCCACTCACCGATGCTACATATGCAATAGATAATAACGAGCAAAGTGGTGCATACATCTACGACACAGCTATGCACTCCGTTCGACGAGGATTGACAGGACATATAAACAGCTGCACGTGGGCAACGCGAGATCAGGACCAGGACCAAAACGTCAGACCTGAGTCCGAACTGATCCATGCGTGAGAACATTTACGAGAAAAATTTTGAACCTCTGTTTAGGACTTCTAGAAATTGACCCATCTGCGTCCGTAGCATCGATTACGTGACAGTTTTGTTCATATTTCCCGCGAATTCTCGTTGAACGGAGAACAGATAATCGACAGTAGTCTTCTAACTGGAGGGGTTGACGCTTTTTTGATTTTAGTTTGAACTTTGAAAGCTCGAACCTCTGGTACATCGTGACTAGCCAACCATCTAATTTGTCCCGTCACTCGGTCTTCCTCTTTGATCTGGCGAAAACAACCCAATAGCGAACAACACTCTACCCTAGACACTCGACCTTTCCACGTAGTCACTTCTTGAAAGTCGTCATTCTTCAGCTATGCAGCGTACCAGCCTTTTATACCTCGGGTCTAACCAAATATCTAATTGCCCTCGAGAGCATTTTGTTTCGCGTCACTTGGTGTTCCTCTTTGTGCCACGCTGGTCCGCGTGGCAAACGCGAAACGAGTGCCGATGCAAGGGTTAGCTGGTCCAGAGACGATGAAAGAGAGAAGCGGTTGCTGACAGATAGAGAGAAGGAAGCCGTAGGATAGGAACGTAAATGCGCTTCTTTGATGTAGTTCGGCTATTGGGCCAAAGCAGCATTCCTTTTTGCCACGCGAACGTTGCCCTGTTCCGTAAAAGGATCTTCACCGTCTTTCTCATCCCTCTGACGTTCTGCGGAACTTCTCAACCTCGAATCGGAACGGAAGGAGCAACGATCTCTATTTCCTCCGCCGATAAGATAAGGATCGCGACGCGTGTACATGCACTCGCTGCGGTAATCCTCGTTGCGGCCTGATAATTGAGCGTTCCGCGATGCTGTGCTGGGGTGTAGCGGCCATTATTGTCGAGACGGTATCGATACGGCTGGTAATTTGTTGTTGCTATGCGTCTCGAATGCGCTTCGAGATTTACTGCCTTTCCATTACCCGTGTCCCTGGATTTATTGTTCATCGATTAGTGGTAATCGTGCGGCACGGTGACACGATTTCGGATTGTTATATGTAGCTGTCCGATTGCGCGCCAGGGCTTTGCTGCTGTTCCAGATGGAGCCCCGGTAGGTTTTACTAATATTCCAAAATATTATAGGGTATATGGATTGGTAAAGAAAGAAGAGGTGTTAGATTCTAAAATATATTTAAAGCTGAAGGGAAATTCAAAATTGCTGCATTCCCAGTAAGTCTTTATTTTTGCTACAAGCTTACAAGCGAACTTTGAGTGTAACAACGCAGTCGAGTTGGTATCGGGTCGTTTAAAGACATTTTTAAGGGTTTAGTAACTGTCATGTGTAGCCCATATGACGTACTACGTCTCTCAGACGTGGTGTTCGAGTTTGACCCAATTGCCGTATCACGTTTCTCACACGGGCTGTTCGCGTTTGGTCCGATTACCGCGAGACGCGTCTCTCGCGACGAGACATTAACGTTTAACCCCTTGACATACAATGACGTCTGGGAGACGTCATTCATTTCATGTGCCATTGCAGACTTTGACGTCTCGGAAACGTCAAGAATTGTCTTCGGCGAACGTCGCGCAGTATATTAGATTCTTTACCTGTTTCAATCGTGCGTGGATGCTATTTTGTTTAAAAAATTTGGCTCATTTTCCCGAACATATGCCTGCGATAAATAAAAAGCAACGTCCTGCAAACAGATGCCATGCGTGCATCAAACATAATATAAGAAGTGAAACAACTTGGCAGTGTAAAACATGTCTGATTCCACTACATATTCCAAAATGTTTTGAGATGTATCATACTTTACAGAACTACTAAATTATTATTTTATAGTATTACTTAATTATTGTACATTAACGTTATATATCAACTTTATTGTTTTATTTACATAGCATTAAATTTGAAAATAAAACGTTCTGTTTCTAAGCTTGCACATTAGTGTCCACAGTTGAGCCAAATTAAATGCTATTCTAGGGACGCGTCGATGCGCATTTTATTCGTATGTCAAGGGTTTAACTAACTACTAGAGGAAGAATCGCTAGTTTTGGAATCTAGTTCTAATTCCAGTTCTAGTGTTAAACTATTTGAGGGAGATTTGAAGGACTCGGTATTATTTAGGTTGAATCTGTGTGAGAGAAAATTGCCCTGTCTTCTTGAAAACAATTAGAGCGATTGACTCGATATAAATATAATATTAGAATTAATTATTTTTGCAATATTTTTCTCTTCTTTCTTTTTCTTCGGGGAAATATATATATAGAGCGAAATAGACACTACAGATAGGAATCCAAGCTGCATGTGAAATTTAGCTACTGCAGGTTTTGTCTATTATTATCCCTCTGCGCTCGACGATTTTTTCGCTACAGGAGAGTATAAATTCAAAGATTTTCTGCCATAAAGCCGACGATATTTTTCAGCACAGTAAATAAAAAATCTTGTAATAATGATCGCGTAGAATTATTTAATTTCAATATCTCGCACGCTGTTATCTTAAACTTAATCTATTAATTAACGTCGATTCTTAAAATTTTATTAAATGGCGACTGAGAGCTCTAGTGCAAAGGGTTGAACCCGAGTTACGTTTCCATTCAATAATTTGCATACTACTGTTTCGAAAGTTATTCGAAAATAATTGCATAGAGTAGAACATTCCTGCAAGACGTAATTGGATAACTTCGTGTTTGCTGTTTTGTTTTTAATACCGGAGAAACTTTCTGGATTTAATCGGAAGACGTAGATTGTAGTTCGAAGGATTCGCAATTGGAAGTTTGAATTAAATTGTGATTTGTTTGATAAAGGATTTATGTATGGGATAGGATAGGTTCGAATTTTGATGGAGTTGGCAGAAGTTGGGATATGAATTATGCAATTATACGTTTCTAGTGTCATTTTACAAACTTCTCTTCGCTATCTTTATTAAATGCCTGGTACTGTTTGCCAGCCTCGTATTTTTAAAAGCGAAGCTGCTATTAAAATAGAATACTAATTTTCTTTTTCATAAAGAATTGGTCTTTCGTCGATTATATCTTCACCACGTTCACATTCTATTCGAATTTATTCGAATTTTGTTAGTCCAAATTTATGCAACATGCAAATGAAAATATATGTTTTGAAGGAAATATTTAATTGTGGAAGAAAAGTTAATTCGATTATAATTAATAAATATGTATCCACGTGTTGTGGTGAAGTTATTTCCTCCGAAGGAGCTCCATATATACCAGCTAACACTATACAATAATAATATATTTATATGATTAACTTGTAATACGTAATAATAGAAATAATACTGTATTTTTACTATATTTATTTATTCGTTTATATATTCTTCGTATTTTCTACATAACGGACGAGTAAAAATTTTATAATATTTTTTAAGCTTTTACGTATTTTACATAATAAAGTAACATTTTAATTCGGGTATTTGGTATACCAGTGTGGAAAAAATAGGGCTTTTTACCTTGTTTAAATAAATTTCATTTAATCTTGCAAATAGACGTCTAATCCATTTCAGAGCGTAATTATTGCAACAATAATTTCTGGATTGCATGGAAGCAAATGTTTCATTGAACACGATGCTCTTTATTCCAGTGACGAATGTTACTCGTAACAGTAGAATGTATGTTCCAATAGTTTACATTACATTCTATAACTGGCGGAATCGTGCATGTTCCAAATCATTAATTTCTAACAAACAACATGTAAGTTAAATCATCATCGGACAGTTACTATCGTTAAAATAATTTCGAAATTATTTTTAATGAGTTTTATTCACGCGCACTGATAATTGTGTATGAATAAATTAATAAAAATTGCCAGCGCATGGAATGAAGCAATTTTTATTCGAAATCATAATTTTTACCTTTACATCGTTAAAATGTTTTACTTTGTCGAGTTTGGAATATCGGTATAACGTTGAAAGTTACATTATCGTGCATGAATAAATTTCGAATATTTCAACAAATTGTTCCATAATTGGTGCGCCAGCTTTAACGTCGAACACTGGCGTGTAATTAGTCCCCGTTTCACGTTTCGAAACGAATGCTAAGGTTAACTACAAACTTTGTATTAAAGTATGTATTAATTATCCTAATTGAGTTAGTGTAGAAAAAATTTAATATAATGTGGTACAATGAATATAATTAGCTACGGTACTGAAGTAGCATAGTCACGAATTTTCACCAAATGAAATCACCAATCTATGCGTTGCTATTTGTATTTTAAATGAAATTCAATTAATTGTCTGGAAATGTTAAATAAATTAATTAAATTATTGCCTTTCCTCTATTCCGCTTAATTGAAACACGAAATTGTAGCTATTATTATTTTTATTTATTTATTTATTTGTTTATTCGTGTATTATGATTATTATTCTTAGTCGTTTGTTATAATAATTTATTCCTTTCCTGAGTTTCCTCCTCGACTCTTCATTTATGGAATCTCCATAATTTTATACCACGCAATGTTTTGTTACAAAATACGCAGCTCGTAAAACAAAGGAAGATTATGAAAGACTGTTTTATCAGGTTGTCGAGTGCAATGTACTTTCCGTATTTTCCAACAATGAAGCGGGTTAAAGTTAGTTTGAAGTATGGAAATATGTCCGGTAACTTCGTTCCCAGTGTTTTTCAGTGTTAATGCGCGCGGCCGCTACATGCATAATTTTTTGTCATTTCAAGGCAATTATTATTCCTCAGGATGGTTTCTCTGTGTTTTAATTAGATATCTCAATTATTCATTGCTTTCGAAACAAAACTTTCCAATTTCCATTACTTTTTCCACTCCTAATATTTGCTTTGTATCGATACAATGTACGTGTATCATAAACGAGTTTACTGAGAGATTATTTTGGCAATAATCCATGGAATTACTAATAAAGAAGGAGTACTTAAGAAATTATTAACCGTAGTACATCCTGATTAAAATGATAGGATGAAAATAAATGAACTATAATCATAAGTAGACTTTTATAAATTATTAATTAATTAATAGAATATACTTTACACATAATTACTAACAATAATATGTATTTACACGTAGTAATATTAGTAACCAAACTTCTTCTTTTTACTTTCGAAATATTAAATATTTCCTGTTAAATAAAACCATTATTAAATAACGAGATATCTAATAAACTCGCACGTAATTACACATACACAACACCTGATTATTTTTCAAACACGTTATACTTACTTTCTCCACTGTAATTAACCCTCTATGGGCCGAATATATATTTTTCTCGGCTATAAGTATTGTATGTAACATAAAGTCAACAAATATCAACCAATAAATTCAGCAGTTTTGACAATTTTATTATAACGAATTTATATTAAAAGTTCGAATTAACAACAGATGTACTATTGTGCCAAGATAATGCGCAATAGATAGACAAGATAATTTTCCACGCCATCTTGTGGAGAAAAGGTCACAGAGGGGCATAGAGGACCTAACCTATCATGATTGAATAACCGGAAAATGAAAAAGAATTAGGATTTTTAAAAATGGAACCACGGGAGGTATTGTAAAAATAATTAGAAATGTATCGAAAGAAAAATCGCGAACTAGAGTGATGAAGACGATAACGTTGAATGCAGTATTTAATAAATACCCATACATTAGCATGTAACTTGAAAGTTGCACGATTCCATAGAGGGTTAATAGGCATTTCTCTGTTAGCTTTTTACAAATTGTAATCTTTAACAGTCACCCAACCTATCCCCAAAAATTCAAAATCCACCGTATCCATAATAACCACATCAAGTATTTACCAAAATCGTCCTCGAAACCGAAATCTGACCCAAGCCTAATCACAGAGCCGTCCCAATCGTTAACGCACGACTAACCAGCTAGCGGAGTCGATCAATCGAACTCCTCCGTTCGATTTAAGCCGGTGCCTTGTTTAGTTAACCTACTTCACTTTCTGATTAGTTAACCTACTGCGATCTCTTTGATTTCGAAAGAGGATAACCAAGCCTCCCCGGATATGGGGAAGTCTCCCGAGGGAGCCGCGTAGCATTGTAACGGCTGCTCTTTCCACCTCGACTCCATCCACCATGGCGCGCTCTATAGATCAAGATGAGAAGAGCCGGCCGTCTGGAAAATCGCTTTAAACCTCCCCAACTAATATTAACTTTCTCTCCTTTCGTTTCGCCGAATTCCCAAACTCTTTTTCCTCCTGCTCTCGCATACCAGATCGGACCTGGCAAAGACGAATCCCTGGTCTATGCCGCCGCTTGCCTCCTCGGTTCATAGAGCTTCCAATTAGTTCATACGTTTCTTGCCCACTTCGAACGCTTCCTTTATCGTTACAGGCTCTTTGGCTCATCTTTGACCTTTCGATTTTAGCCTGCTATGCGTGGCATGTGGTTACCCTTGTTTCCTTGGGTCAGCGTTCGGTCCCAAGGCTGAATGTTTCCAGTCGAATTGCAAATCGGTTTACTCGTTTATTATCGACGTATCGTGGTCTGCTGGACGTATGACCTGGATACTGCTACCTGACTCTCACATGTGTACTGCTGCATCAGGCTCTAATAGAAACATATAAACATTAGAATTCATGGTTGGAATATAAACTCCAGTCATGGTCACTGTCTCGTCCCGAGCACTCAATTCTCGCGATCGGAGTTTCGCAGGGTTGTAAGGTCTGCTACACTGACCTAACCATGTTGAGGAATGCAGCCTACTCTAAGTTAGTTCAGATAGATCAGTGTACAACGAGTAATGGTAACTTGGAACACGTTTTCTTCGAAACTCTGTTTTTCAAAACGGTGTCCATGATTTCTCATTTTAACGAGGAACTTAAAAACAGAGTGTAGGGATTCCTCCACGGGGGTTATTCGAAAGTCTTGTTGTGGTTCCTGTGGTGCTGTCGGTTGGTATCCTTGTGGTTATATAGCAGATAAAAGGACACTAGGAAGGGATGCGTTTCGTCCTGAGCCTACTAGCGGACTCGTCGGTAAGGTTTTCTAGCAGTAAGATATACCTGTGCATTACCTGAGGGATACTTAATTAGCATTGGAACTTGTATTTATGGTATTCACTGATATTGCACCGCGTGGATGTGGATGAGCTCCACGCAGAGGGCGCAACGTATGATATACTTGTGATGCCCCTTTTTCTCAGTGTGCCGAATCCCTTCCGAGACACTGAGCACTTAGATGGTAGTAAAGCGCAGATTATGGTTGTAATTACGCTTCATTCTACGATTATGATGCGGGTGTGTGTGATTAGTGTGTGTGGTGCATCATCTTCTCCCTTGTCATTTTTCGTTTCGTTTTCCATCTTCCTTTACCGTCTTGCGTCCTCCAGTTCTAGTTCACGTCTATCGTGTCTTGTCTGAACTCCAAAGCCGTCTTATATCATCTGATGTGTTTTGTTTGATTTCTCACGATCGTCCGATGTCTCGTTTTATAACTTTTTGATCGTCAAGCACGACGAGGCGCGTCTTTCACGTATTATTGCCGTAGCAACAACTGACTTCGAAGGAAACTCGAACCTCCGTTTCGCATTTAGATATAAAGA
>NW_016907999.1:0-24912 GCF_001483705.2 Eufriesea mexicana
TTGGAAATATCTCAAGGCATAACAGTAATATACATTGATTATTCCAGAATTGCTTTGTAATTTACATCATCAGTGAACAAACTAGTGCAAGGTCTACATTACTGTGATGATGGCTGCGCTCGGTACTGTGTTGTCACTTTTTAATATCTCGAGGGATGATGTTCTGCATTTCTCGTCCCAGTAGTGCTGTAGAGTATGCATCATATGTTAACAGATTAATCCAACGGCTACATTGCAGTATTGGTGGATGTAATAAGTACAGTACTGTCAATTGGAAGTATCTCTAGCCGTAACCGTAATATAAATTGGTTACACCAGAATAGCTTTCGAATATACAACATCTTCGCAAAAAGCCGCTCATCGGCTACAGTATTGTGATGATGGCTGTACTCAGTACTGTGTTGTCATTCGCTAATATCACGACGGATAATGGATCTGTCTTTTGTCATTCTGGAATTGCTATGAAATCTAAATCATCATTGAATAGATTAATACAGCGGTTTCAGTGCTATACTGGTGTATGCAATAAGTACCACTAGCCATAACCGTACAATATATAGGCTATTCTAGAATAACGTCAGAATTTCCATAATCAGTCAGTAAAATATTCTAACGTCTACAATACTGCGTTGATGGCTGTACTCTGGAAAGTGTTTTGAAGCTTTAATTTCTTGACGATCATTGTATCTGTATTTTGTCGTTCTAACATTGTTATAGAATTTACATCATGATTGAACACATTTATCCATCGGCTACGTTGAAATATTGGTAGATGTAATACGTACCGTACTGTCAGCAGGTAATATCTCAAGCAGTAACAGTAATATGCATTGATATTGCAGTATTGCCTTATAATTTACATTATCAGTGGACAAAGTAGTCCGACGGCTACAGTCCTGTGATAATGGCTGTACTAAGTACTGTGTTCCCAATTGTTAACGTGGCGAGGGATGATGGACCTGTATTATGTCATTCTAGACTTTCCATAAGATCGATATCTTCGTTGCACAGCCTAATCCAAGGACTACAGTGCTATATTGGTGGATATACTAAGCATCGTACTGTCAGTTTTAAATATCCCTAGCTATAACCTTACCATACACTGATTATCCTAGAATTGCTTTGGTATTTGCGTCATCTGTGAACAAATGATCCAACGTCTGCAGCACTGTGATGAGGGGTGTAGTCACTAATGAGTTATTAATTGTTAATATCTTGAGGGCTAGTGGACCAGTATTTTGTCATTCCACAATTGTTATAGAATTTATATCATCATTGAACAGTTTAACCCAATGGCTACTATGATATATTGGTGGATGTAGTAAGTATCGTACTCTCATTTGTAAATATCTCAAGTCATAACCGTAGCATACATTGATTATTCCAGAAATGCTTTCGAATTTACATCACCAGTGAACAATGTTATCCAACGGATACAGAACTGTGTTGATGGCTGTGCTCAGTAATTTGTTGTCATTTTTTAATATATCGGGGGTAAATGTTTCTGCATTTTTCGTTCTGGCATCCCTGTGGCGTATACGTCATCAGTAAACAAACAAATAATACGGCACCCGTGATCGGGTTGGAAGATGTACTAAATGCCGTACAGTTAATTGTAAATATCACTTGCCATGAACGAACCATACATAGTTTATTCTAGAATCACATTCGAATTTACATCATGAGTGAGCAAAGTAGTCCAACGTCTACATTACTTTGATGGTGGCTGTGCTTTGTACTGTGTTGTCAGTTGTTAATATCTCGAGAATCAGAGGATCTGTATTTGGTCATTCCAGAATTGTTATAAATTTAAATCATCATTGAACACAGTAATGAAACTGCTACACTGTTATGTTGGTGTATGTAATAAGTACTGTACCGTCAATTGAAAATGTCTCAAGCCATGACCGTGATATACAATGTATATACCAGAATTTCTTTGGAATGTTCATCACTAGTGAACAAAGTAAATCATCGGCTACAATACTGTGATTACGGCAGTACTCAGTACATTGTTGTCATTTGCTAATATCTCGAGGGATAATGGATCTGCATTTCTCGATCTGGAATTGCTGTGTAATATGCCTCATCTGTGAACAGATCTATCCAACGGCAACAGTGATCTGTCGGAACATGTACTAAATGCTGTACTGTCAGTTGCAAATATTACTAGCCATAACCGCACTATTCATAGGTTATACTATAGTTACTTTCGAATTTACGTCATCTGTGAACATAGCAGTCCAACTTCTACAATACGGTGATAATGGCTGTATTCAGTACTGTGTTGTCATTTGGAAAAATCTCGAGGGATAATGGATCTGCATATCTCGTTCTAGAATTGCTGTGGAAAATACATCTCGAGCGGACATGTTAATCCAACGGAATCAGTGATCTGTTCGAAGATGTACTAAATGCCGTACTGTCAATTGTAAATATCACTAAGAATAACCGCAGTACACATAGGTTATTTTAGAATTACTTTGGAATTTACATTATCAGTGGTGAAAGTAGTCCAACGGCTACATTACTCCGATGGTGGGTGTAGTCAGTACTGTGTTGTCAATTGCTAATATCTCGAGGGATAATGGATGTGCCATTTGTGATTCTTGAATTGCTATGAAATCGATATCACCATTGAACAGACCAATACAGCGGCTACATACATCATCAGTGAACAGATTAATCCAACGGCAACAGTGTTCTGTTGAAAGATGTACTAAATGCCGTAATGACAATTGTAAATATCACTAGCCATAACCGTAAAATACATAGGTTATTCTATAATTACTTTCGAATTTCATCATCAGTAAACAAAGTATTACAACGGCTGCAGTACTGTGAAGATGGCTGCACTCAATGGTGAGTCTTCAATCGTTAAAGTATCGAGGGTCTGTGGATCTGCATTTTGTCACGCTGGAATAGCTAGGATGTCGATATCAACGTTGAACAGATTAATACTACAGCCGGAGTGTTCTGCTGGTGGATGTAATAAGTACCGTACTGTCAGTTGGAAACGTCTCTAACCATAGCCGTAATACACATTGATTATTCTGGAATTGCCTTGTAACTGATGTTATCAGTCAACATAGTTATCCAACCGTTACAATACTGTGATGATGGCTGTACTCTGTACTTTATGTCAACTGTTAATATCTCGAGGGATAATGGACCTGAAAATCTCGTTCTAGAATTGCTGTAGAATATACATCTTCAGTGACCAATATTATCTAACGGTAACAGTGCTACGTTCGCAGATGTACTAATTACCGTAATATGTACTGTAAACTTCACTAGCCATAACCGTGGTATACATAGGTTATTCCAGATTTACTTAGGAATTCACATCATCAGAGAACAAGGTAGAGCAACGTCCAAATTACTGTGAAGATGGCTGTAATCAGTACTGTGTTGTCAATTATTGATATCTCGAGGAGTAGTGGACCGGTATTTTGTCATTCCGAAGTTCTCATGAAACTTATATCATCATTGAACAGATTAATCCAACGGCAACGGTGCTTCATTGTCCGATGTACTAATTACCGTACTGTGAATTGTAAGTGTCCCTAACTATAACCGCAGTATAAATAGGTTATTCCAGTATGACTGTGGTATTTGCGTCATCAGTAAACAAAGTAGTCCAACGGTACCATTACTGTGATGATGGCTGTACTTATTACTGTATTGTCAATTGTTAATGTAGCGAGGGATAATGGATCTGTAATTTGTCATTCATTATAAGATAAAAAAGAACAGATTAATAAAGCGACTGCAGTGCTTTGCCGATGGATGCACTAAATACTGTACTCCCAATTGCAAATAATTCTAGCCATAACCGTAGTATACATTGATTATTCTAGAATATCTTAGAACTGACATTATCAGCGAAAAATATTACTCAACCGTAACGCTACTGTGATGATGGCTCTAATCAGTACTGTGTTGCCAGTTACTAATATCTCGAACGATAATGGATCTGTCATTTGTGATTCTAGAATCGCTATGAAATCGGTATCATCATTGAACAGATTAACACAGCGGCTGCAGTGCTTTGCTTGTGGATGCACTAAGTACCGTGCTGTCAGTAGGAAATATCCCTAGCCATAAAAATACTACGCATTGATTATTCTAGAATTACTTTGGAACTGATATTATCAGTGAACAAGGTTAGACATCCGTTACAATAATGTGAAGGTGACTGCACTCAGTACTGTGTCGTCAATTGTTAATGTTTCGAGAGATAATGGAACTGCATGTCTCGATCGGGAAATGCTGTAGAATATACATCTTCAGTGACCAATTTTATCCAACGGTAACAGTGGTATGTTGGCAAATGTACTTAATACCGTACTGTCAATTGAAAGTAACACTAGCCACAACAATAGCATACATACGGTATTCAAGAATTTCTTTGCAACGGACATTATCAGTGAACAATGTTATTCAACCGTTACAATACTGTGATGATGGCTGTACTCAATACTGTGGTGTCAGTAGTTAATATCTGGAAGGATAATGGATCTGCATTTCTGGCTTTTGTATTGCTGTGGAAAATGCATCATCAGTGAACAGAATAATCCAACGGGAAGACTGCTCCGTTGTAAGATGTACTTAATGCCGTACCTTCAATTGTGAATATCACTTGCCATACAGTACTATACATAGGTTATTATGGAATTACTATGGAATTTACATCCTCAGTGAGCAAGGTAGTCCATCGGCTACATTACTGTGATGATGATCGTACTCAGTACCGTGTTGTCAATTGTTAATGACTCGAGGGAGTGTGTATATGTATTTTGTCATTCTAGAGCTGTTATAGAATTTAAATCATCATAGAGCTGATTAATCGAATGTCTACCGTGCTACATTGGTGGATGTAACTTGTGCCGTAATGTCAAATGGAAATATCGCAATACATAACTGCACTATTCATTAATTTTTCCAGGATTGCTTTGGTATTCGCGTCATCAGTGAAGAAAGAAGTCCAGCGGCTTCATTACTGTCATGATGGCTACACTCAGTACCGTGATGTCAATTGTCAATATGTCTGGGAATAATAGATCTGTATTTTGTCATTCTAGGAATGTCGTTGTATCTGAATCATCACTGAACAAATTAATCCTACGGCTACAGTGCTCTGTTTGTGGATGTACTACGTACCGTACCCTGAACTGTAAATGCTTCTAACCATAACCGTAGTATGCATTGCTTATTCTAGAATTCCCTTGGAACTTACATCACCAGTGAAGAATTTAATGCAACGGCTAATATAATGTGACGATGACTGTACTCAGTACCATGAGGTCTACTGTGAATACCTCGAGGGATAATGTATCTGTATTCTGACATACTAGGATTGTTATAGAATATAAACCAACATTGATCGGATTAAACCAAAGGCTACACTGCAATTTTGGTGAATTACTATGTACAGTACCGTCAATTGTAAATATCACTAGGCATAACCGTACTACACATAGGTTATTCTGGAATTATTTTCGAATTTACATCATCAGTGAACAAAGTAGACCAATGGCTACATTAGTGTGATGATGGCTGTACTCTGTACTGTGTTGTCAATTGTCAATACCTCGAGGGATAGTGGATATGCGTTTTGTCGTTCTAGAACTGTTATAGAATTCATATCATCATTCAACAGACTACACCAACGTCTACAGCACTGCGTTGGTCGCTATATTTAGTACGGTGTTGTCAACTGTTAGTATCTCGAGGGACAATGGATCTGTCTTTTGTTACTCCAGAAATGCTATAGAATCTATGTCATCAGTGAACAGATTAATACAACGGCAACAGAGCTCCGTTGGTAGTTCTGCTTAGTACCATACTGTCAGTCGTATATGTCCCTAGACATAACCGCTCTATACATAGGACATTTTGGACTTGCATCGAAATTTACGTCATCAGTGAGCAAAGTAATCCAACGTCTACGGTACTGTGATGATTTATGTACTCAGTACTGTTTTGTCAATTGTTAATATTTCGTTGGACACTGGATCTGTGCTTTGACATCCTAGAATTGTTATAGAATCTAATTCAGCATTGGACAGACTTGTCCAACGTCTACACTGCAGTGTTGGTTGTATTACTAAGTACCGTACTGTCAATTGCAAATACCTCGAGCCATGAACGTCGTATACATTGATTATTCTAGAATTACTTTGGAACATACGTCATCATTGAACAAAGTAATGTAAAGGCTAAGATACTGTGACGATCGATGTACTCAGTCAGTATCAGTCAGTATCAGTGTCGTCAATTCCTAATGTCTCGAGGGATAATGGATATGTGTTTTGACGTTGTAGAATTGCTATAGAAGCAAAATAATCAGTGAAGAGATTAATCGAAAGGCAACAGCGTAATGTTGGTAGCTGTAATAAGAACTGTACTGTCAATTGCAAATATCACTAAACATAACCATACTGTACATAGGTTATTCTGGAATTACATTGGAATATACATCTTCAGTGAACAATGTAGTCAACGGCTACATAACTGTGATGATGGCCATACTGAGTTCTTTGTAGGCAATTGCTGACATCTCGAGCGATAATGGATCTGAATTTTGTCATTTTGGAATTCCTACAGAATCTAAGTCATCAGTGAACAGATTAATCCAACGGCTACAGTGCTCTGTTGGTGTATGTACTAAGCACCGTACTGTCAATTGTAAATATCCCTAGTCATATACGTACTCTACATTGATCATTCTTGAATTGCTGTGCAATTTATATCATCGGTGAACAAACCAATAAGACGGATAGAGTACTGTGACGATAGCTGTACTCAGTACTGTGCTGTCAAATGTTAATAAGTCAATGGACATTCGATGTGCGCCTTGACATTCTGGACATGTTATAGAATCTATATCATCATGGAACAGATTAATCCAACGGCTACATAGTTATATTGGCGGATATCATAAGTACCGCGTCAATTGTAAATATCTCAAGACACAACCATACTATACAATGATTATTTCTAAATTTCTTTTGAATTTACATCGTCACTGAAAACAGTATTCCAATGTCTTCATTTATTATGATGGCTGTACCCAGTAATGTGTTGTCAATTGCTAATATCTCGAGGGGTAGTGGATATGGCCGTTGTCATTCTACAAATGCTATAATATGTGAATCGTCATTGATCATATTAATACAGCGGCCATAGGGCTCTGTTGATGCATATACCGAGGACCGTACTGTCAGTTGTAATTATCTCTAGCCAATACCGTACTATGCATTGATTATTCTAGAATAGTTTTGGAACATGCATCATCAGTGAGAAACGTAACTCATCGAGTACAATACTGTGATGATGGCTGTACTCTGTACTGTGTTGTCAATTGTTAATGTATAGTACGGTTATCGCTAGAGACGTTTACAACAGACATTACAGAACTCAGTACATCCAGAGGCCGAGCCCTGTAGGCTTTGGATTAAATTGTTCAATGGTGATATAGATTCTATAGCAATTCTACAATGACAAATGGCAGATCCATTATCCCCCCACAAATTAACTAGTGACAACGCAGTACTGTGTACAGCCACCTTCCATGTATTGTAGTCGTTGCAGTACCTTGTTCACTGATGACGTGTATTTCAAAGAAGTTGTAGAACAATCAATGTATAGGACGGTTATGGCAAGAAATATTTACAATTGGCAGTACGGTACTTGGTACATACATTAACAGAGCTCTGTAACAGTTGGATTTTTCTGATGATTGATGATCTATATCCTGGTGCAATCCTAGAATAACAAACGACAGATCCATTATCCCACGAGTCAACAATTGACAACGCAGTAATGTGTACAGCCATCAACACAGTAATGTAGACGTTGTATAAATTTATTCACTGATGATTAAATTCCCAGCAATTCGAGAATTATCAACGTATAGGCTAGTATTTAGCTAGACCAGCTGGCTGTACGGTTCTTAGGACATTCTTCAACAAAGCACTGCAGCCGTTGAATTAATCTGTTCTCTCATTGTTTTCATTCCGCAGCTATACTAGAATAATCAATGTGTAGTACAGTTATGTTTGTACGTTACTTAATACATCCACGGAGAGAACATATTATCCGGTTTGTTAGTCTGTTCATTGATGATTTAAACACTGTAGCAACTTTAGAATGATCAACGGATAGAGCAATTGTCGCAGGGGATATTGACATATGTCAATACAGTATTGAGCATAGCCATCATCATAATTCTACAGCCTGTGTACATCAATGCAGTACTGTGATGAGCCATCTCCGGAGTTTCACAGCCGCCGTATTATCCTACTCTCAAATATTTACAATTTTCAATGCAGTGCTGAGTACAGCCACCATCACTGTACCATAGCTATTGGAATAATCTATACATTTGAAACGTAAATTCTATAGCAATTCGAGAATTATCAATTCATAGATTAATTATCGCTAGCGACACTTCGACTTGGCAATACGTTACCCGGAACAGACATCAACACATGACTATATCCGTTGGACTGATCTATTCATTCATGATTTATGTTCTACAGCAAATCTTGAGGGATAAATGGATAGATAAATTATCACTTGAGATATAGACATTTCACAATGCAGTACCGACTGTAGCCGTCTACGTAGTGCTATTTCCATTGGACTGTTCAATTCGCTGATCATCTGAGTCTTCTAGCAATTCTTGAATGATCAAGTGATAAATCAATTACAGCAGGGGATGTTAACAAGTGACAATACAGTTCTGATCATAACCATCAACACCGTACTATAGCCATTGGATTAATCTGTTCCCTGTCATCAAATCTCTACAGCAATTATAGAAAGATAAATGGATAGATCATTTACAGCTAGAGATACTGGCAAATGGCAATATAATACAGAGAATAGCAATCTACACAGTACTACAGCAAGTGGATTAATTAATTCCGTGATATCCTATTTGTTCAGAAACTCTAGAATGTTCAATGGATAGAGCATTTGTCGCTAGGGACGTTGACAAATGTGTATACACTATTGGCTATAGCCATCTGCACAGAACTATATCCGACGGATTGATCTATGCAATGATGAATTAAATTTCATAGCTACTCTATAATGAGCAGTGTATAGATCAATTGTGTCTAGAGTACGTTACAGTTGATTACACGGTACTATGTACAGCCACCAATAAAGAACTATAACCATTGGATTAATCTATTCACTGACGATTTTAATTCTGTAGAGATTCTCAGAATGATCAAAAGATTTATCAATTGTAGCTGGAAATATAAGTAATTGACAATACGCTACTGATTATAGCCATCAACATAGTTCTACAGCCATTGTATTAACCTACTCCCTGCGCATCTACGTTCTCCAGCAATTCCCGAATGAATAACGATATTGACTGAATAACACACGATTCATGCGTTTTCAGCGCAGTTTGAAAGCAGTTTCAGCGATTATTTAGAAAATTATCGATTTCTTTGCGATGTAGGGTTACTACTGCTGCAGAACTGCTCGAAACAACACAGAATAGCGTTATTCACTGAATAACACATCTTTCATGCATTTTCAGAGCAGTTTGATTACAGTTTCAGCGCATTTCTAGAATAATTGTGTTTTTTGCTATGAAGTACTGCTTCAGAACTGCACAAAATAACACTATTTTAGTATTGTCACACATTTCCCGCAATTGCAATGTTGCTTGATCGCAGTTCCAGCGAATTTTTAGAAAATATGCTATTTTTGGCGAAGATTTACTACTGCTTTATAACTGCACAGGAATATTTGTTTCATTAATATCACAAGTTTCATGCAATTTCGGCGCAATTTGATTACAGTTTCAGCGAATCTTGGGAATACTTTCAATTTTTTGTTGCAAAGTTTTACTACTGATTCAGATCTGCACCGAATAGCTTTTTTTTAGTAATATCACACACTTCATGCAATTTGAGCGCAGCTTGATTGCATTTTTGTCGTTTGCCAACATTTACTGATAGGTATTGCGCGCCACATTAACTGTACCTTACTCATTAAATATAAGAATCTATAGCCCAATAGCGATCCAATGAAGGACTTGTACTCCGTAAATGTGGGATTGGAATAAGTACGGCCCTGGAAGAGTGATAAGTGTGTTTGGGCTTAGAACGAAGGAGACCGCGTGCAGGAGGATCCATTGCAATGAATGTTTATGTTAGAGTGAAAGTTTATGAATGCGCCTGACTGTTTGGAATACGTGACCGACAGATTGAGAAGAGAGAACATGGGTATAGATGAGGACAGCGTCAATGCTTAAATAAGGGTGCAAGGGCGCGGGCAGGGGCAGTTTTTAACGATTCCAAAGATAGTGTCTAAGAGGTAAAAGTCGAGCGTACCCGTAGCGGGTCTCTAGTTTCGTAGCCAATAAGTATAAATTTATTGTATTTTAAGAAGCAGTAAAACATTACTTTAGCCAATACACCCACCCCGACCCTACATAAATATAAGAACCAATGGCATAAGTGTGATCCAATAAAGGACGTATTATAAACATATTATAAAAAGGCCGCGAGACCCGTACATCTGCTTTTTCAACGCCAAAGCCACTTGTAAAGGCTGAGATGACGCGTGCCGTTTCTGAGTGCACGGCTTCCGACGATATATTATAGAGAGATGTAAAAATAGGATAAATTTAGTCAATAGACCATAATCCTCAAGGGAAGAATAGTTATGTTCCTAGTGACAGTATAACACTGTTTAAAAAAATTGAATGGAATACAACTAGGCTAGCTAATTCAGTATAACAAAGCATTGAATGAGAATACACAAGTCAAATCAATTTAATTAACAACATAAGTCGAACCAGCAGATTTAACTGTATTCTAAACTGTCTAACAAAAGATTCTAAGAATCTGGACACCTTACTTTAAATTGCACACTAGCTCTTTAGGAAAACTACGATACCTGTTATTACGTTTAGCTTCACGATATATTGGACAGCCAAAGTTGATTTTGTGCATAACTAAGAATTCACACACTCATCACGCATTTTAACAGCGTTAGAAGGAACGAGGGCAATCTCTAGTATTCTTTTTGTTTATAAAGGGCTCAATAGCCTTGTAAATTGTTCTGATATATTGGAAAAATCTTCAATCAATGTTCCAACTCTTTATTCAAGACGATACTGCTTTCTTTATGTACAAAAACATAAAACTGTTTTTGCATACAACTCAGTTATTAATAGAATGATTATTAATGTTAGCAATATCTATACTTCCTTATATATATTTAGCTAATCCCTTCACTCTCTAAAACAGCTGTTATATCACACATATCTGTAGAAAATTCTTTTTTTCTTATACTTATACATATCTCGTCTCTTTGTATATTTGTATATTTTTATTTTTATTTTTATTTCCTTGTTCTACTTTTACTTTTCTTTATTACCGTTAACTTTGCGCCTCACTGTAATAATTTTCTTGTAATTCTTCAGATCGGTTAATCCCGTATAGATAAAGCAATAAATAAATAAACTGGACATTAATAAATGCTACGATATTGAGCAATAATTCGTGCCGCCTACGAAACCATATTTAACTATCTAGTTAAACAACGTTCCAAGTTATTTACTCCGAATAATTAAAATACCGCGAAATAGCAGCTTAAAAAGCAAATTCAGTACACCAGCCGACATTAATTAAAATAGCGAATTGCATAACACTTCAATGCATTTAGCAAAATTACCGAGAACCACGAATCCAGCAATAAATCCAAGCCATGTGTATAACCAAACCTTCCCTTAACAAGCAACCCTGTAGGATAGGACGGAAATGAATGCAAAAAACTTCCAAGAATATCAAGGGAGAGATCGCAGGTGGAATCTTTAACGCAAGGAAGATCATACCGATGGCTCCGCGAAATCGAATCTGTAGCCAGTTCTGGTATTTCTGCCCGTTGAAGTATCTGTTTGGTTTCTTGCTTTTCCGACTCGAACGAGTGACAAATGCATTCGAATCAAATCCGCGAAGCCGTGTCTCTTCGTTCGCGCGCCCGTCTGCCCGGAGAATGCTGAAATGCTGGCCGCGTCATGCCGATAATATTATACATTCTCGTCAGGACAGACGGATACGCGCGTTACTTATTTCCGTCACGCGCCAGTAAGCATTTATGCTAGCAAGGAGTCGCGCAGGAATTGGAATTAGACCGTGGAACGAGTTTCATCGACCAAGTGGATATTCAACACTTTGCCCTCGGTGGTTCAATCATTGCGAAAAAATAGCTGTTCGAAGATTTCACGCTGAAAATTCGACGAAATTTCTTAAATCAGTGTACGAGGCATCGGGTACTAATTAACGCGTGGAATTATTTTATTCCGACATTCCACGAATCGTAATTTGATATTTAACTCTAAACCTACCACTGATTAAATGACCCACGTATGGGGAAGGGCAAGAAGAATTTGAAAAAATATAGGAAAGTTAATTTAACGCATATTGGAAGCAATATCACGCAATCATGTGACCAAAACGACGATCGATTTAATGGGGAATTTCAAGTAAATGGTTTGGAAATGGTTTTGGATTTGAACTTTGGCAAGTTTAATATACGAATTAATGCTAATTTTCTACAGTACCCGATCAAGTCCTTACACCCTGATATATTTACGAGAAACTGAGCATACTGATGTTACAAAATTTTAATTGCCAACTTACGTACTCATTTTATTGTAAATTATATTTTGTCAATTTTTAGGATTAATTCAAATTTCGCGCGCGTTAAAATACGCACCATGTAATTTCAGCCTAATGCGGGTGCAATTGATGTTTATGGGATTTAGTATGAGAAATTCACGACGATGTAGACTCGTTATCATAGTGTAAGCGGTTAGCGTCATACGCTACCACGTATATCGTTTGCATACTTTCGTGAGTCTTACTTTCGCATCCCGGGATTGAATTTGTATTTACACTGTTTTACTGTAGAAGACAGAGACAGCTTCTTGGTGAAAATTTGTAAAAATTGGAACACTGGTAGTTTCAATAAAAAAATGACTTTTTTTGCATTACGTTCAATTACGGTTTATAAAACAGCTAAAGTCACGCCATGAAAGTTAATGGGCAAATTTTCGTCTCCAAGTAATTTCAGACTCAATGAAGAGTATACCGTCGACATGTTACTAATTAAAAAATTTAATGGCAGAATATACACAGGATGCATTCAATCAACACGCACCAGTCATACTGAATAAGAATAAGTAAAATTCTATCTGGTCTTTAAGGTAATAGTTAACAGGTTCGAGTTTAATGGAATAATTTTTTCGGAAAGAAATTACCTAGTAGTAAAAAATCGTATATTAAATTCCATTGGGTTTCTACAGTGGTCCAATTTCTCCTAATTTGGAGCCCAGGAATAAATTTCTAAAAGAAACAGGGTTCTTAAGACTTCCCAATCTTTTAACCGGAAACCCGTCTCTGCCTTCCACCATAAAAATATCCAAGCGAAGATTCTATTGAAGGACGCAGGAGTACAGCTTTACCCCTTCTATAGGGCCCACAAGTGATATTCTCCGATCTCTTCTCGCCAAGTTATAACTGCTCAAATGCTACGGTAGCGTAGTTCCACGTTTGCACTTGGTTGCATGCAATGAAAAGTCATTGAATGGAGAAACAAGTTGCTAGACATTCAGTTATCCCTATGAAAATGCATTCGATGCAAATACGGTGATTACGACGCCGGAATATAATAATGTCGTCTCGGTAGGACGCATAGCGAACGCTAACGAACGGGCATTTTCCGATTGTAGACGGCGAGCCTAATATAATGCCGCGAGCCGGAGACTAGCAATAGGTCACGCTGTTCCATAAGAGCGTGGTTCTAATTATTCAGCCCTATTACCGTTTGCATGCATGCGAGCAGCATGGTTACCGTCGAGCGTGTTCCACTCTACGTCGTAGCGTCGTTGGCCTTTAAACAAAGTACAATCCGACGCCACCTTCCAGCAATTTTCAAACGAAACGTCGTGTCTATTATTAATTCCACTCTTCGTGGGAAAAACGCAAGAAAAGGCACGTGATTTGAAGAAATACGCGTGACTGGAATACGTTCGGCTGATCCAAATGAATACGTTCGAGCCGGGCTTGAGGGAACCATTAACCAGAGGTTTCTGCTGCATCGCATATTCCATAGAATATACATGCCCATCTTGTTACCAGGAGTTTGAAAATTCGTCGTCTTAATTATTCTGAATTAAGGTCGCGTTTCATGGGCACTAATGTTATTACAATTATTGTTAACTACTGTAATTGGTGCAGCATGATTTTATCCTGTATATAAGTAATTGGAACGACCAGTCCCAGTAATTGCGTCTGGAATTGTTAATTTTGAGTTTTATTCAGAAAGCATGATGTATTAATATTATTCATATAAACCCTGTTTGTGTGCAGTTTTACGTAGAATTAAACTAATTTAAATGCGTGAAAAATTTCGATGTTTTATAAGAAAATTAAAATGAAATATGGGACGGTTCGAAATTTTCATTACAATATTGTATTAACTACATAACGAATATTGAATGTGAGGAATGTCCTAATTAAAAGTATTTTAATTTAACCTCTAACACAAGAGAAGTGATAACAGAACGTGGGAAGATAAAGATAAAAAGTGAATTGCTTATAACCTACCATACATTTTCCAAACCTTGTCGATACCTATAAGAAGTAAAATTCAGAGATTCTTCCATGTCAAATTTAACACTCCCACTTCCCCATTTATCTTCCACGATGTTTTACTTTCAAAAGTTTTATTTTCACACATACTTCTACCTAGTCATATATAAAAGAAAAATTTATTTCCTCCCATTCCTTATATGGACACGAATGAAAAATATTTCCATTTAGTGCTAAACCTACAATGGATTAAGTGTCTATTCAAAAACTTTTAAATATAGATTTCATATTACTTAATATCCCGATTTTTCTTCTATTCCTGTGGTATGATCAATCTTTCAGTATTTTCATTTAGTACATCTTTCCAATATTCGGAATTAATATTCTTAATGTTGAAATTACTAAATTTCTAAATTACTAAATTACTAAATCACTAAATTTTAGGATGGCGAAAGCTAGAGTTGAGACACCATAAATTGACAAAACAACAATTACGGAATAACACCATCTCAAAATTCATAAAACTACTTTAACGAAGGAAAAAACACCAAGATAACGAAGCGAAAACACGCAAAGACGCACTCCAATTGAACTCTCTTTCGAACACGAAGCGGCTCACGCTTGTGCCGGTCACAAAATAACTTTTCCATTTTCTTCTAGAAAATAGTGATCGGCTTATAAGTTGTTTTTGTTGACAACCGCTGATTCGTGGCTTCTTCCTGAAATGGTACTCTACACTATCCTAGATATGACAGATGCATAATTCGTCATTATTCAACATAAAGGGTAAGGAATACTGTCCTTTTATGGGAAAAAATTGAGAAACGAGAAGAATCGATAAATTTATAATTGAAGAGATGATATAGAATGCCAAGAGCAGAAAAGGAACTCATTTCTTCTAGGAGAAATTTTGAATTAGACTTTTTAATATTGAAATTACCAAGCTATATACGATTAATTTAAAATTCGTCGTTGCACAAAATTTATGATGAGGAATATTGCAACGATTCGGAAAAAGGATCGACCTTTTATAGAAAAAAATTGAGAATCGAGGGTAACTGACGAATTTAGAACTGATTTGTAGAAATGGAATACTGATTGGAGGAGAAGAAATTCTGAATTAATATTCTTAACACCGAAATTACTGTTGTAAACGACTGATTTAAAATTCGTCATTACTCAACATTAAGGATAAAGAATGCTGCTACGAGTGATATCCAAAGATACCTAGCTAAGATATATCCTTTGCGGGAAAGGATTAAAAATATTAGCTCATTTGTATGCCAATTTTTGAATAATTTCGCCATTAATTAATATTCATGGTTATTTCTAACTTTCATTTTGAAGATACCTTTCTAATTCGTTATTCAGTTTCTTAACGGATAAAGACTATTGAAAATAATTGCGCAAAATTTGACTAATCCTTGCTAAGGAATATGAGTGAAACGTATGTATTCCATGTCAAATTTTTCATAATATCTACTTCTGTTCTACACAATAATATACTCTTCGTCCCTTCCCAACCTTTTCCAAAAATTAATTTCAAAAAATTAGGAAATTACTATGTTTGTCTTGTGATAAGGAAGTCTAATTATTTCTAGATTGAAGTTGGAACTTCTAGACTTCACAAAAGGAACATCAATTCCTGTAACGATGCATCAATAAAAGATAATATTCCTTAATCGATACACCGTTTAAAAGCAAATTTTTGAAATAAAAAAATAATAGCTTTAATTTAAATTAGAAATTTTTAGCGGTTCGTTCAGAAGGACTTTTCACCTTGACATTGCACAAGGAGTTGGAGAAAAGGAAATAGAGTCGCGTGAACGGATGGAGTTAGGGAATTGCTATAAGTCAGTGCATGCTCACATTATTCGGAGTGTTTGCCGAGTCACGTTACATTGATGCGGTGCGGAGTTCCTTGGAGGAAACTTCACGCCGCAAAACCTAAGGCGAAAAGGCAGCGTGTGTTTTGTATTATAAATTTCACGCTGAAGATACGTCTGTGTACCGTTTATTATTCATCGCATTTCCTATGCTAGACAAATAAAATACACTAATAAAACCTATTCTCCTATCCATTTATTTCCCCTTATTTACGTCGTAAATTGCCCTTATTCGATTCACGATTTATTCCCTTAAATAACTTATTCATATAAGTGCAACTTAAATGTTTATATTTTACTAAAATTTATTTTCTTAACTTATTTAACGTTTAAGACACTGCTATCTGTTCATGCAAAGTTAAGCTATTCATTATTGATATTCACTAACATCTATGTTCTTTAATTTTAAATATTTAATCTCTTACTAAATTTTATTTGTATAGCATAAATTCAAAATTTTGAAACGTGTATTATTCTAATGTAGAAGAATTGAACCAAAAGCGCGAGAATTAAAATACTATTTAAACGCTGATTTTTAACAATGTTTTTTTCCGGAACACGAATTGCAGATTTTTCGAATGTTATCACATACGTCTGTTATAAAGTGAACTAGGATATTCGAGATATCAAGAATTGCATGCGGAGCAAGGGAGAAGTGTTACGTGTAAAACATTAACAAAGGGGATGTAACCACGTTGAAGAATAGTGTACATTAAAATTATGCAATTCGTAACTTTTTTATTGAAACAGATGAAGAATAGCAACTCATATTCTACTCTCGCTGAAAGTTCTACATCCTTTTTGTGCCGCACAGTGCGTAACAGTGGAAATATAGTCATCAACATGAAGGACCTCTGCTTTGATCATTGTAAGTTGAATTTATAGGATGTAATTAATCTTTGACATATACGAGATGGAGATAGTTATTTGGGAAATTAAATTTGGAAATCTGGTCATTTGGAGGTCTCGTAATAAGAGATAACAGTTAGTACCTAAGAAATAAGAAGGAAAAGAATGTATAATTACAATAAATAAATATTAACGAGTCCTCCTAAATTACTGCTTATATTGTCGATAATATTAGTAAGCATGTTATTTTTAAGTCATAATCCATTTTACTTCTTATTCCAATTTTATAACGATTAATTTTAGAAAGATGGTTGAAAGGAAAATTGAACTACTTTAAAAAATGATGTATGCGTGTCCTCCTACTTAATTATACCATCGAAAATTTAATTACTTATTCTTCTGATTAATATTATTCTGACACATCATGCATACAATTAATAAAAAGTTTGAGGGAAGTATATTTAAAATTATATTATATAGAACGCAGACTTGAAGTTTATATTTGAAAGATAAAGGTAGGGGTAATCTTGCCAGTTAAAATATGGATTTAATATAAAGGCTTCTAATTAAACACGCCAGTAAGTACTAGTGCCAAGATTAATTACTAGAGCATTCAATTAGATTATATTCTAACAGAAGGTTCGAAGCAAAACATTATTAACTGGTGAGTTGAGAAACAAAACTTCACCTGTCCATTTTGGAGCAGGATTCATTTTTCACTAAATTCAGAATCCATTTAAAAGGATCACAATTACCTATCTCAGCAAATATTACGTTAAGCATTATTTATACTGCAGAAAATATATCAGACTTTCATTTTGGTGGTTAATATTATATTCTGTTCTTTATTACTCCTATTTCTACAGTCTCCTATTTAATAAGGAATTTTTAATGAAATTGTTTGCTAATTGAAATTAAAAAATTCACATTCTTTGTAGAGAAATTTTATTATTATCATCTTTTATTATTAAATGTATTATTAATTAATTCAATAAAAACGCATTCCATTTGGAAAATATCGTTCCTTACTAACAATACCAGGAGAACAAAGATTCTGGTACTTATTTTATTCAACATTTTTATTACCTTCAAGGTAGGTTAATTTTGCCATTACTATAACTTCAGTCTCTGCTTCACATGTTTACCAATGTTTATCAATAACTCCAAGAATTACATTGGATCCACTGCCAATAATGTACCAACGTACTGATTTATATGTTAAGGACTCAAGGACGAAAATTAAGTATAATGAATTACAATAATCAGGGAATCAACATATTGCAGATAAGCTTGGTGTAATACCACTGTTGCATTTCTATCGAATATCACGTGCTGTGAAAAAGTTAGATTCCAAATCTGATGAAAGCATTTCATACTGGATACTATTCATGGTAAAAAAAAGTTACTTTCATTATAAATAAAGAGAGGAGGAGAATATTATGAGCCATTTTTCGTAGGAAAGAAGATTTAAAATTTAATATATTGCGTATTAATTTTACGCCTTTATACTTAATTTAGAAATTCAACATGTGTCTTTGCCTTACTATATGCGTAGGAAATTTAAATTAAAAGCAATTCAATCATTCATTCAATCTAACGGGTTTACAATTCTATTCTTTACAAACCTGTATCTTTGAACCTAATAAGTTGGTTCTAGTTTTATTTATTTTTACTATTACCTCCAACAGCATAAGACTATAATGAAGTATTAGAATATTATAATACTAATTATATTACGTTAAGATATTAGAATATTCTCTTTTAACTAGCAAGGTATATCAAATTCAGGAAATCAAGGAGAATGGATATTTCTGGACGCTTCCTTTCTCGTGATACCTTCATATCTATTGAATCACAGAAAGCGTTTAGTCTAACAAAATGTTCCTGGAAGGTAGTACTAAAAATACGAGACGAAGAAGTCAAGTAGCGAATGTTTACATTGAAATTGTAACACAAGTGGTTTCTATAAAAACATCACAGGTATGCTAGCTGTTCTTAAATGCCTGATATTTTTGAACATAATAGATCCCTATGAATGATTCACACTAATAAATAATGTTAGAATAAAAAATAATCGAAATACGATGTCATCTATACCTCAATACAAAGCTTATAATACATTTATATAACATCCTTATATCAATTTTATATCCTAAATTCGTATTATGTGAAATAAGACTTAACTTCAGTAATACCAAACCCGTTGAAATAACGAATTCCTGATTCCCTGTTTCCATAAATATTAAAAAAATACTCCTTTTACGTCAAAATTATTCTTGATATTTATCATTAAGGTAAGAGAAGAATTATCTATGCTACCTTGTCTTTATTGAATTGCATCATATAATATGCATACTTTATGCAGACATACGTTGTAGCCCAGAAGGACCAATATTAAACAAGAGACACTCGCACAAATTTCTGCATATCAATTTTACGTCTCGAATCCACTGCTGAAGGACACTTAACCGAGAGTATCTAACAAAAATGAAAAAACGCGTGGCACAGTTACATCTATATAAAAGTCCCAATCATTTCCATCAAGTTATTAGTAAGATAAACAATGTCCAAATACGAAACACAAATACTCAATGGTTAACTGCCGGATAACTGTAAAACCGAAACGCAATAGAGATTTCACAGCGCGTATAACTACTGGCCTTCGAATCCACGACCCTTTAAACGTCCGGCATTCGAAAACGAAAGAAGAGGTGAAAAGCACATTTTATTACACATTTTATTCCACATTCTGGTTTTACCTGTCCACGAGGTATCGACTACTGCGATTAGATGTCCCTTCGATGACTCCCCTCGATTCATATTTGTTCACCATCCTTCGCTCAACTGTGAATTTGTTAGAGTTGTAACGTTTCCTGGGTGCAGTGTATCGCCAGAAGACCGAAATCTCGATATGCATTATTGCCTCCCATTTACTGTAACCGAATCATAAATCTCCGTAGAGGATTCCGTCGGCGAATCGATTAAATCCAATTTATTTTGCGACGATACTTGGACAGATAAATAGTAAGTGCAGCATTGGACTCAGAAAGATACAGCGAAGAAATTTTTTGGAATACCGGCAATAAGACAAAGTTGAATCTTGTCAGTTACAATAATAGCAGTAACAATTAACCATCTGTACTTTAAAAACATTTTCAATTATTCGATCTATGGCGAATCCAATCAGATGTCTGCACTGGAAGATATTTTAGAAACAAAAATTTAGTTTCGATAAGAAGAATTACGGATTTTTGCGAACTTCCTTCAAGTGCTGTCTTATTCAGTGTTTTCATTTTAACTGGATACTGAAGATAAAAACAAATAGCAAATTGCAGGTTAACGACGATGATCTGGTGGCACAAGCGGTGTGTAAAGGGTTGAGAAATTGTTCGTGAGGGTAAGTTGTAAAGAATAACTTCAAGTAATACTATAGCATTAAAAATACTTATAGTATTATTTAAATATTATGTTAGGAAGGGAATATAATAGGAAAATTGTAGAATGGGAGTAAATACCTCTTTTTAAAAATGTTGGTAAAATTTTGTATGAGTAATGGATCTATGATGGATCTAATGGGATCTATGTAAACAAATGTAAAATATAAAGATTAATTGTACCCCCATTTTCACTCATACCTCTGAAACGACATATTTCTGACCTTTGAATTTTTATAATGATATACGGTTTCCGTAACCTACACTAATATTATAGCGCATATTTACCTTAATTGTGCGTGCATTTTACAAATTAGACTTTAACTCATGCTAAGATTCGCTTTAATAGATTCTACCTTATATAAGCTTTTAATTATCGAAATCACCTCACTTCCCTTCGCATGACTCTTCAACCCATAGCAGCTGCATACCCTAGTTTCACGTGAACTTTTACAATAATTTGAGTCTCGTAGAATCTACGACTTCTTATTTACATATTATCTAAAAGTGTACCAACTGCTCCATTAATACCATAATCTAATCCAAATTTATGAATACCTTGCACCATGAAAAGTTTCTATGATTCACCATGATGTGCTGATATCATAGTGAAACGCTATTCGGGGCAGACAATTTTGTTTGAGGAAGGAAAGGAAACTATAGATATAAGTCCTCTCGTCCATTCATATTTCTTCTGAAGGAAGAAAACCAAGAAACGAACTGCAGATTATTTATCCCTTTATGGCGACGCCAGTAGAGTGCAGAGATTTCGAGTCCCTCTCGGACTCGTATTGCATTTCTCAGAGTCGAAAACAGGTTCGACGTGCGAGGCTCGACGTACAAGTTCGAATCCTGGCTTAAGGCCAGGACTCCAGCGTGCGTGTTTCTGACAAGCACGTGAAAGCGTACGAACAATTTCGCTCGAAGTCGTTCTGTTCCAACCGGGATAAGATAAGTCATATCAGATTCGCACATTTCACCACAAACGATAAGTTTCTCCGTCGCGTTTCTTGATCTCGTTGCGGCAAGGTCGTACCTCAATACTGCCCGATTATGCCTATGCAAGAAGAATCGAACCTCTTTCACGTAACTTTTTCGACGTCATTGGCTAAGTGGATTGTAGACGGGTTAAATTACGGGGATAAATTTCGAAATAAGAACTGGATAAGCGATGGAGCATCATCTGAGTATGTATAAAACCTTGTATATTGAAAGAGCATCTCCCAGAGAAATAGATGAGAAATTTTTCGGAAAAATTTTTGGGAAAATGAGGGCAGACGAGATTTTTTAATGGAGAACACCGAGGGAGGAGTATTGGGTGTTATGAGCCGAATTTACGGTGAGCGGCTTTGATAAATTGGAAATCTTCATGGTGTAAGATTGAAGCGAAACAGGAAGGTGATAGTTGTACCTTTGGCTATGTTTAAATATATGTGAAACGTATATTTAAATATATTAGGTATGGACTGTGCAAATAAGATAACTAATATTAATGGAATGAAGTAGGAAGTGGACTATTAATAGAATGGATAATTAATTCGACACCTTGACGGGCGGCTGTAAATATATTTTAAAGGTATAAAAGGTAATCGTAGTACCGGGACCGAGATTCCTTCCTATTGAATACTTCATTACTTCCAAATAAGACAAACTATGAAAATTTCAAAATGATAATAAGGGTACTGAGCTGCCATTATTACAAGCTATCTATAGGAAAATAGCATTTGTTAGTTAATTATTAAACAGCCGATTAAATTTGCGGCCAAAGATTATATGATTTATTAAGTTTACTGTTAATAAAAAATTGCTCAGTACATGAATTTAAAATAAAAATGAATAGAACGAAAATAACTTGCAAGATTTAATTATAAATTTCTCGTATCACTGATTAAATGAATTTGATAAGGAAATAGATTGCGCTAGGGTACACTGCCCACTAAATTTAAACTTCTTAAATCTGTTATAACCGTTTGGTTATTCTTTTAGAGTTTACCTTATCAAAGACGAATGCATATTCTAAGTAGCTCTAGTATCCTCACATTTAGAAATTACGTTTATACAGGAATAAGCAGTAAGGACGAAAGGAGGTTCATTCTTGCCTTACAAGTAGGATGAGAGTATCCCGAGTTAACCAATGCCTCTAATTAAAATTATTTTTGCTTCTGAATAATTTTAAATAGCTATTAGAGTTTAGAAATAACACTCCGAGCATAATTCATACGAATATTCATGGCTTTTTATAAGAAGTTTATTATATTATATGAATTAGCTTCACAATGGAGTATTCTGTACATATCTCTGAGGAAGAGGCCACCCAGAAACATTGTTATGATGATGATCGGTATTGATAGAAAAGTAAAATATATATCCTCATGAAAAACATACAAATAAAAAGTATTACGGTTAACTTAACATAACAATATGTACAAGAGAGTTCCTTAATTTAGAAAACCCGTAAATGGGATTATTTATTTTGTATAAATTATTGAATTTATTGTTAACATCCAATTGATATTGTTAACAACAAATAATGTTAAGTTAACCGTAATACTTTTTATTTGTATGGGATTATTTATTTTGTATAAATTATTGAATTTATTGTTAACATCCAATTGATATTGTTAATAACAAATAACCCGAATCATACATTTGCAGTAGAAATAGGAGAAGGTAAGAAAATATCGACTATTATAGAGAAGAAGTAATTATTAACGGAATCGACAAAATTCGATAATCCTCGTCTGATTTCGGAAACCGATTGTGGGTCATATAGAAGGGGCACCGCGCCACTTCTCAGGCACATGCCTGGTGGAGCTCGAACGAGGTCCCTCGGAGTCTGGACTAAGCACTTCCGGGACTTCACCAGTAGGACCCCTGCGACCATCCTGTATGTTAGTGTGCGCAAGTTGCCTCTGGTAAATAAACACTCATTCAGTCTTTTCTCGGTTTTATATTCTCGTTTCGATTCTGATATTTCGTTGTTGTCTTTAATAAGCCTCATCGTTCCCGTTTCTAATAAGTTCTTTCCCAGGACTAATCTACATATTTACTTTATAGGTTTATTACCTGATTTCGCTAGTTTGTACTCGAGTTCACTTGTCGTTTAGACGTCTTTATAGTAACCCCTAAGGTTCCGAAGAGGTCGTCGGCGGAGAGGTTGGACGTGGCATTGGGGTTGTGTGGTGGTGGGTGGAGATGGTTGGTGGATATTGTCTAGATATTCGGGCCAGTCGAAAGCCATTGTCCACTGCACTTATACATCACCCCCCATCGTTGTTTTATTTCAAAATGTACCTACTTCGATTTCCGAATCCTTCCATCGTTGGTTTGTTATCTCGAATTCGGTTTCATTCCATAGATGGGCTGTTTCTGCCTCATCGATGGATTACTCCTTCCATTTGGTTAATGTTTGCGGTATCTACTCGTCTCGCTTCTATTTCCTTTCCTGCAACTAATCCGTTTTCTTTTGGGTTTACATTTAAATTAATATATTATCCTTTCAGCTTTCAGGTTTCACAAGGCTTAATCTGGAAGACTCCTTTGATGGACGAGGAATGCGTGCGCTTAGACACAACAAATTAAGGGACAGAAGATATTGTTGGACGACGAGGGATGCACGCGTTCATATCCAAGGAGTTATAAATAGTTGTAAGGTAGATAACTAGGCTGAGACTCACGTGCGCTTTATCTGTACAATTCTTAGGTACATAACTTGCAACGAATACATCTATTCCTTATACTTCCTCTGTTATACGACTCGTTTACCAAATAGAACATAATTTTTCACCCGATAACCGCGATCGTCCATAAGTACCAACAAGCCTACGCGACGTACTTCCGTGTACTTGATAATTCCATGAATCGTACGTCGCTGCCACGACTCGTCTCCAACACATATTCAAGCCACTGTCAACCTCGCCACGCATCAGATTCGAGGACGGTCTTCGTGTAACTGTTCCTTCTGGGGTGAATGCGAGGTTCAGCAACCCTCGTCGTACGCTGCTATGGCATAGGCCTGTAGTTGGACCGGCATGTGTTTAGGGTCATAACATTTTGAATGATTTTGTTCTACACCTTGGGGCAGGATTAGGTAATGACTGCCCGCCAGCA
>NW_016907999.1:26983-37549 GCF_001483705.2 Eufriesea mexicana
TGGATATATCACATACTGCTAGAGACATAATCAAGTGACAACACGGTGCTGAGTATAGAAATCCTCTCAGTGCCATTGTAATTACATTAATCTATTCGCAGACAATCTTATTTCTATAGCAATTCTACAATGATCAATATTTGGATCAATTATTTTTAGAGAAATTGACAGTCGATAATACCGTAATGTGCATACCGTCTACGCACTGAATTTTTCATCCGATTAATCTGTTCACAGAGCACATAGATTTAGCAGCAGTTTTAGAATGATAAATGGATAGATCAATTATCGGAAGGGACATCAAGTATCGACAATACAGTCCTGCGTACAGCCATCAATACAGTACTATTGCGATTCAATTATCCTATTCACTGATCATATATATATTATAACAATTCTAGAAGAACCATCGGATAGATCAATTATCACCAGAAAAACTGACAATTAGCAATACCGTACTGAGTATAGCCATCTTCACTGTACCGTAGCAACTGTGTTAATCTATTCTCTGATCATTTAAATTCCATAGCAGTTCAAGAACGATCATCAGTAAAGCCGGCTACAAAGCACTAAAGCCCTTGTGTTATTCTATGCAGTTATGATCCTTATTCCACACCAATTCTAGAATTATCGGTGTGCATATCAATCATCCCTCGACATGTAGCCAATTGAAAATAGACGACAAAGTATAACCCTCAGCAGAGTACTATAGCCATTGGAATAATTTATTCACTGACCACATAAATTCTATAGCAGTTTTCCAATGGCCAATGGATAGATCGAGTGTCGCTGGTGATATTGGGGTTAACACAACAGTACAGGGTATGGTCGTCTACACAGTACTGAAGCCATTGTTTTACTGTGTACACTGATCACCTATGTTCTATATCAGTCTGAGATGGATTATTGGATAGGTCAATTACCGCTAGAGATATTAGCATTGAACAACCCATTACTGAGGGTATGTCTATACGCAGCACTATAGCCATTGGATTAATCCACTCTCTGATTATTTAACTACAATAGAATTTCTAGAAGGATAAATCGCTAAATCCACCATCGCAAGAGATATTCACAGTAGACGATACAGTACCGAGTGTTGCATCTTCAGGGAAATATAGCCATCTACGTAGCACTAACGCCAATGCATTAATGTATTCAGTGATCACGTTAATTCCATAGAAATTCTATATTAATCTATAGATCGATGAATTTTCGCTGGAAACGTCAACAATATTTAATACGGCACTTAGTATGGCTATCATCCTTTAATTGGTACGCAATTTACATTATCAGCGAATACTTCATGCCATTGGCTACAGGACTATGCTGTTGGCTGCACTGAGCTCTGCACTTTCTACCGTTAGCACCTCAAGTGATGATATATGTATCCATTTGTCATTTCAAAATTGCTATATGGAAATTGGATGTTCACTGGATAGGTTGACCCAACGTCTTTATTAATGTGTTGATGGCTGTACTCAGTACTTTGTAGTCACTGTATTAGTCTGCTCACTGACCACATGAATAACAAAGAAATCCTAGAATTATCAATGGTTTTACCACTTATCTCTGGTCATAATGTCAATTAACAGTGCAGTAAATGGTAGAGCCACCGACAATGAGACAATGAACTATAGCCACCGCAATAGTTGATTTATTGATTGTTTAGTTCAGCAGCAACTCAAGAACCATCAATGTATAGGTCAGCTGCCTCTAGGGACAGTAACAAGTAATAATATGGAACATAGTATACCCATCCACGCAGCACTATGGCCATTGTACCAATGAATACCTTGATCATTAATATTCTATATCTATTCCAGCATTTCCAATAGATAGATCAACTATCACTAGAGATATTAGAATTACCAACTAAGCACAGAGTATTGCCATCAGTATTCTTCCGTAGCCATTGGACTAATCAATTCAGTTACCATTAAAATCCCACAGTATTTCAAGTATTTTCAATGGATGGATCAATTATCCCTAGAGATATTAACAAGTAACAATACTAATTACAGCCACCTACGCAGTTTCATATGCATTGCATTGATCTATTCTCCGATACTTTCAGTTGTAAAGCAATTCTTCATTGACCAAAGGATATATCAATTTTCGCTTCAGAACATTAGCAATAGATAGTGCAGTACTTAGTGAAGCCATATACGCAGTATTACAGCCACTGGACAAATTTCATCTGTTATCATGAAAATTCCACAGCAATTCAACAATTATTAATGGACGGATCAGTTATCTCTATAGACATTGAGAGTAAGCAGTACACTACATGCTATAGCCATCTACACTCTACTATATCCAATGGATTTATCTATTCACTAATCACGTATTTTCCATTGGAATCCTAGCACCATCAGCGGAATACGGTCACACCATTTGGGATGATTAAGTTCTACTCCTTGGGGCAGGATTAGGTAATGTCTGTCCGCCTGCAAGGCCTCACTGGACCCTCGTAGCGACTCTGCGAGTTTCATTGGTTCGGGGACTACCTTGGTTCACGGCTAAGTTATGGCAATGTTGGCCATGGCTGAGGTGGGCCAGGCACGATAGTGATGCTGAACCTGGAGCGTCTTGTAGACAGGGATACGTTTCGTATGCTAGTCGGTCTTTTGAATAATCGCGAACTCGATCAGGCCCGGCGCGATTATGACATAGTCCTTCTGTGCTCGCGTTTTTCATATTTGACTCCCCAAATTTTTGAGAATATAGAAATATTAGAGTCTGTTGAAATGTAGCATATTAGCGTTGCGTCAGTGGAGTATAAATATTAGTATACCAATCCGAAACACTTTTTGTAGGACACGAAATGTAATAAAGTGTCAGTGGCTTCACTTTAACTTCTTGCGCTCCAAGTTAGATTAGATAGCTTTGAAATTGATGTCACCAGTAGTTTTCGCAACTAGGGCGAATGTCGGTTCTGGATGCGTAGCCACATCCACGTTGTGAGTCCTGGTAACTGGTATCGCTTTCCATAGAGCAATTTTAGGAAAACGATGCCATGCTAAAGGCTACGTACAAAGTTTACGACATTTGCTATCTATTCGAAATTTTCTTAGTTCTTTTTGAGCTTCGAAAATATAAAGCGATCAGAAATTTTTCTAATGAAATTTAGGAGACTAAATTTGGCATGTGCTTCGCACCTATTCTTTTATCGACAGGACATCAAAACTAAAAGACATTACTGTAACTAGGAGTCGGAGAATGTCATTGTATGCATTTCATCGTATGTTATCAGTAAACTACGAAGATACTCATCAACATGGATTTCGAAAGGAGCATATAGTTAATGAAATGAAAATTCATGATCCATTGTACTTGTTTAACTTATTATGTTACAGAGTATCGGGGTCTTAAATTAATATTAGTATCATTAATTTAATATTCTTAATTACCTTATTCGAACTAGGACCTCGATTAATTATATAGAGTATTGAATTTTCAGCTGCATACATTAATTACAAACTTAATATTAACTATACCCTTAGAACTTTTAGTCTACGAGATACCTTACTAACAGCAATGAAAGCGTTGGAACGAACGAGATAAAAACCGCGTTTCCGCGACGCGTGGCAAAATAAGTTACATTAAGCAAATTTCCGTAACACTTATCCTTCGTGGGTTCTGAGTAATGCAATCCATGACGTTTCACGGGAGTGACGTAATTACGATTACCTCAGACGGACGAGTCAAGCTGCAATTAATGTCAGTACTTCTCTCCCTTGTGTCAATAGACGAGAACGCTTTCCAAGACTCTTTCTCACCGTTTAGGGCAATTGCGGTATGTCGGATGAAACAATAATCACAGGAACTTCGGATTCCTGCAAAGGTTTGTGCTCGCGGATCAATCCCTTTGTTAAGATTGGGAACCACGATCTACGAATTTCAATTCCATTTCATGTACCTAGATTTAGACTTTTGTAGACGGTTTTAACTTTTACCGAATTTAATTGCAGCATTCCCATGTAAATAATCCTGTATAGATTTTGGAAAATGTTATCCATAACCTCGTCACACACCTGCACTCTCTAACCTATGAAGGTTTATTAGCGTAGATTTTCAATGGCACAATTATTAATCATACCTTTACGCGAACCTGCAATATACATCACAGCTTGTGCCACACACGTGTGGCAAAACTACGTGCTTCGTAGAGCTGTGCGAATTAGAGAGTTATACAGTGAACGTATTAAACGGATTTTAACAATCCTCTTAATATCTTCGATGCATATTTTCGAATTAATCAGCTAAGACCAAATTTAACATAATTATCAATACTTGTTGAACTCTGTATATCGCGACAAAGAAATCTCTGCTTTCAATTTATGTTCCTAAACTAATTACCCAGTGTACCTCTTGAAGCTTTACCTAATCCTTCGCTGAATCTGACAAGGTAAATCATTTCTAAGAATTCATATTTGTAAATTAATTACCTGATATACTTCGTCAAAATCACTCACTCGAATTCTCTACAGACTTCATGGACAGTTCACCAATGACAAGAACAATAAAACACATATAAACAGTAGAACTTTCAATGGGGACAAGGTGACATGATTTAGATACACTGTCTTAGCAATTGCCGAGAGTATGCAGTTGCTTATTGCGAAATAAACATAGTATCGCACATTTTCCATCATGTAGACGTAGCTTTCCGAAGGTTACCGGGAGAATGAGGGTCGAATATACAAGGCCCAGGCCAGTGGGGGAATCCGCGGGTAACGCGTCGGACCATTAGTATGAGCATATATGATCATGCTAACCTTTAGTTGAAGTCGAAGGTAATTGCCGTTTAATAGAAATGTGAAGTTAAGGGTCGAAGTCGAACAGGGTTGTAATATTGCAATACTGTGTTGAGCGTTGCAGTAAACCGAGAAATAATTCGTAACTTTACTGTCATTCTCACACATTCATGTTGTTGTTGCCAATAAATATTACCACTGCCCAACATCTGTATTAATATCGACCTTTAGTCGATCGTGATCATGATTGTGTACGCTCTTTTAATTTCATTATGCCGATTTAAACATTTGCGTCCTAGAGGCGCACTTCAGTTGCCATTTGATAAAATTTTGATGCTCGATGATCATAAATATGTTAAATTCCAAATAATGTAACGGTGTGCGGGGTATTGAAATCAAATAACTCTTCGTGTTAATTGCCATACGATTTCTCATGCCGGTTCCGGAAATTATCCTTAGCATTGTGACGGAAAATCTTTGAAATCCTATCCGTCCTTGGCCAAAAAATCGTCGTGTGCAAACGGTTTGTTGCTATCAACATTGTATATGATATTTAGGCACTCGTTGCAGGATGATGGTACTAATTTTAACAATGTATTTTAATTAGTTAACAATTTCAAATTCCTAAGCAGACATATACATTCTATATCATTGCCGTCCTTCAACCTATCTACAACACTCACAGATACCATTCTCGTACTCTCAGGCAATTCATACTTCGTATATTAGGTGAAGCGCTACCTACCCTCTAGTTTTCGTCGGTTTCCAAACAAACTGTTGGAAAACTTGCAACAATCTTCGCTGGATGTTCGAAGATAAACGAAACAAGAAAGTAAAACTTGGAAAACAGCTGTGAGAATGTGAGAAAGCAGAGGGGTTGCGAAGATATACCATACCACGAATGTGGAATAAAGGCGAAAATATGTTCGGTAAGCAAGAGGTGACCAAGAACCATGTTTACAAAATGAATACCCACCATTTTCAGCAAACATGTACTCGAAAATAGTTTGACGGTAGTTCGTCCATCATTTGCTTGCTATGGCGACTCAGGATTACCTCTCAGGTATATTCCTACCACTCCACATGCATTACCAAGTTTGAGACAATTCTCAACTTCCACAGTGCCGTGATATCATGGCTCTCTCTAAATTCCACAGAGATCAAAGGTATCTCCGCTCCATCTTCCATATTTTCTTTCAAAATGTCACATTTCCTCCCTCTCGACAACCCCAATTCTGTATTTATGATCGTGGCAACTTCCGCCCTACCAAATCGATCGATAATTTGACACTAACGGGTCTGTAGCTCACCGACACATGACGTACCGGCTCGGAACGATTCTTAGAATGGATGGAACGTGAATGAAGCGTATTACCCGACCGAGTGCGTCGCTGCGTACGAGGGACACGGTGTCGGCCAATATAAGCTGAAGTACACCGGTATAAATAAAACTCTCCCTCCCTCCACGCAGCCTCCCTTCGTTTTCCCCTCTCCTGCTCCGCTCTTATTTTCCATGCCGAATTGACGTAGCCGGACTTGTTAGTGTTGGTTTGATCGACGTGCTCCTGTACCGAACTACATCTAAAAATGTCCACCGTGTGCACCATTCACAAGAGTAGTTAGACAGGGCCCAGGGATGATTTGCTAGATCTCTGAATGACGGAGGATTTTCTTCCAGGACCTATTTCCTTTCATTTGGATATGATTTTAACGAGACGCTTGGTGACTTCAGTGGAGAATTTTGGTAAATGTTTGCTTGTAATATTGCGAAATTCCGCGAAGCATTTATTGGTTGTTTTTGGTAGAAGATCGTTTAGAATTTTCACGTATCTTTTGTCAATTAATTGGAAATTTTTGGATGATGTTGGTTCAAAATTACGGTTCAATCCTTTAGTGAAATACTGATATTCACTGATGTAATGATTATTGTAAGAAATATGCCTAATTCGCTATCCATGGCACTTTTTAAGTTTAAAGATATTATTCCTTTTAAAGTAGTTACGTATAGAGGAATTAATTTTACGACACTTTAAATTCGCTTCTTTGAGTATATTTGTGCGTGTTTGATTGCATGTTCTAAACGAATTCTGGCAAGAATTGGATATCGAATACGTTATTCATTCGATGGAATACTGGCTCGAACGTTTGATACGCACTCTGCACTTACACGTGAACCGTATTGCTATCAGCGAAAAAAGTGAGCTGCACCTATTCGGTATTATTATATAAACGACTGACCCATATTTTTAAGAAAATCTGCTTCTATTTATGCTTAAAGCGAATTCTCATTTCACGGGTATTAGCGAAGTTTCGCTGCATCAATTTCAGTGTCAATTTAATTTCAATTTTAAGCAGAGTAATTCATTATTTCGAAGCTAAACCTTTCGTTTCTATGCCACTAGTAACTTGAATAATTATAATTTCTAACGCACGTTTAAGATTTATATATATCGATATCAGAAAATAGGTAAAAGGTGTTTATTCAGCCATAACGGCATTAAAGCGACTAACAATTTTATTTTCAACATGTATAATTTATATATTTGATGCGAGTGTTAATTTGTAACTTGGAATTTGTTTCCCGCCTTCCTACGAAGAATAATGATCGACTTTTATATGCAGTCGCCAGTGTTATCTTGACAAAATAGCGGTCTATTGACTAATGCTATGAAGAATATGAATCGCAGAGGATATTATATCTAATTACTACTGACCATGGCTAATTAACTCATCTAAAACCACATGGCTTGAAACAAATTTTGTCTCTAAACCTGTAGATTACAATAACCTCGGTGGTCAGTAGCCCAGCGTTTACCCCAGTGCAACAAAAGTCTTAGGAAATGTTATACGTAACATCAAATTATTAACGCGAGGCTTCGTTAATTTGTATTACGCAGGAAGCGCGTAATAAATGATTTCAGAGTAGTAATAAGCAATATTATCATTTTCACATCATTTCTCGTTTCATTCCTCTTGTCGCCAAAATATTCTGAATTTTATGTTCATATGCATGTGCTAAGCCCATCAAGCTTCCTTTCTTAAAATGCATAATCTAATCGATGTAATTTATACTATACTAATTCCAGTATTATATCGAATTTTCTTTCGTATAAAATATTCTCAAAATATCTACTTAAATGTCTACCCAAATGGCGACAAAGATAATCTTTCACATTCTCATATTTACCAGTAGCGCTTGCACGCGCTTCGTTACCAAATTCGTATTAACGCCTACGCATTATAAAATCCTTGCAAAAGAAGACGGAAGAAACATTGGACCCTTTCACGAGTATGCATGTACACATCGAATCTCGTGATTCCTTCTGGTGAAGCCCCGTTACGAGTACCTGCCATGGCGATGCGGTTGCAAAGGGAAGAATGGAGGGAGAGAAACGGAGGACTAAAAGAAATGGACGGTATTGCAGGAAGATGAAAAATATCCCACACACGCATACATACACAGGGGAGTTGAAGGAATGAGGGCAATCGTTGGTCCAGCTGGCCCATACTACGTAACGGGTGTCGTTAACACTTCATTAGCATTTATATATCATCTCGCGCACCGATCCACCGTGTACAATTTTTATTTCGTTCGCACCGCCTCGAACAATATGGCCGAAATTTCATTGCACGAATTCCTGCATCTCGATCGTTTTCTCGTACTAGAATTATTTTCGACCATATTACCTGACGTAATTCGTGTGTCAGAGATCTGTACTTCGAGCTTATGTCGTTTTCAAATATTTCGTGGTTGAATTTGGATACACGTGACCGTGAGCGATCATTTATGGCAGATTTGTGGATATTTATGAAATTCATTGCAGTAAAGACATTTCGTTTTTACTCTTTGGTTGTGTATATTTTGAAGGAACGTTTGCTACTTAAATTTTGCTGTATAGCTTAATAGCTGTAGAATATGTTGTGAAATCATTCGACTCCGAAGCCAGGTTGAAGAGGCAGGTATGTTGAATTATGGAGAATTCCAATATTTACAAATTATTGAAAACAGATTATAAGGGAAGAGAAGTACACTTATTGTATACTAAAGCACTCAATGAAGCTCTTCGTAAGCAGAATTTTACCGATATATAGACTTAATGTTGAATGCAAATTATCACCTCCGAATTAATTTGGGTATTACTGAAATATTTTGTTGTAATTAAAAAAACAGGGAAATACATTATTCTACTAAACATAAAATACACCCACATCCTTACGTTCATTCTTAAATAATGGAATTACATATTCCTCAATATTTCATACAAATCTACATACCATATTGCACAAGTCTAATCTAAGCTATCTGCTTGACTTTCACGAACATCACAAACCGTAGTCTATATCAACTTATATATTTAATGATACCGAGAAATGTCATTCCACGGCATAAACTAAATCTTTTGATTTCACGAAGATACTTTTATTTCCAATTTACAGATCCATACATTTCTGTGGCGTCTGCATATACAAATTGAAGTAAAATTGAATACCACTTATGTGGGAATATGCACTGCAAAATTTGTCTTCATTCAATCAATCATCTATATGTAAATATTCATATGAGACAAAACAATGAAGAAATTATTCATAGGGAACCTATATAGAACGAAAGTAATGATAAATATAATTCAATACCATTTGCACTCTGCATCTACACATAAACTTCCACTTTGGACACAAGAGAGGTCGAAACTCTTTTGAAATAACACAGCAATAGCTACACTATGCGACAAGATGGTAGTCCACACTACAATCTTCAGTGCTTTTCGAACAAATTCAGAGCGTTATATACAGGTAAAAAAAAATTGTTTTTGAATGTAAACAAATTTGATTCGTTGGGGTAAAGTTTGCGTTGCACAAAGCAGTTGATAAAAACTTTGAAGAAACAGTTACTATTTTCAGAATATTATTTAAGAATAAATATAGAGATATCAAAAATGAATTCCTTCTATTTATGTGTTTCATGAGCGTGACATGGCAAACAGTATTTGCTCCTAGAATCATACTCACACATTGAATTATAGGAGATTGTAAGAGAGGCCTTTGAAAATCATATCCTCTTAACCCTGTCTTTTTTCGACACATTCGCCATGCAGTATTATGTCCCCGCGATTTTTCACATAAACCGGTAAAATTGGTAGAAAGAATTGTAGACGGTAGTTAATGTTCGTTTTCAGTATTAAGGACTGAAGACACTACGCGAATACGTATGTGACGCGTGCGTACAGTGAATTTCGATATATGGAGCATAGAATCCTGCAGGCTGTGTTGCTATTTCGTCGCGTACGGCGTGATAACATCTATCCCAAGTCAAGACTACTTCCTTCAAAAGTTCCAGCAACCACAACCCGGAATAAAGTCATTCGTTGAGACGAGTACAAAATCTGACAGTCATAGAGATTTCACATGCTATCCAGTTCCCCGAATCCGACGTGATTTCTCGGTGCCGGCGTCGCGATGGCGATGGGGAATATAGTTCAAAACTTTTCCATTAGGTACTAATTAAATGACTGAATTGAGGTGTTGTGGATATTGTGGAGTCGAAGGAGATATAATCAAGCTGGTATGAAAGACGCATAACGGAACGACGAGCAGTTTTAGGGAATGGATCGAGGAAAGTGGAGGCTAGAAGACGAGGCTGAAGGAGAGGAGCTCGGATGAAAAGAGAAGGGCGTGTGAGCCCTCTACTTATACGCCCTTTCGCTCCTTTCACCATTATTTCTCTTGGAATATCAGGTATGAGTGTTACTGATTCTTTTCTACAGAGTCGAGTGTAAGGAAGAGAAGTGCACTTCCTAAGCAGTAG